>NC_081191.1:95256091-95401091 GCF_902713425.1 Acipenser ruthenus | reverse complement strand
TAGCTTTAGCAGAGGGCAAAGTCAAAGTGCAGCCTCAGAGCAGGCTACTTTCTAATCAAGAAAGCCAGAGTGATCATTTGTCCCAAAGTCAAATTAATTAAAATTAAGAACTTCAATGTCTTGTCTTCAGGATTTTTTATTGTCCCCATGTTGCCTGTATAATTGTACAGATAAACTAGTTACACTATTAAGAAGGGAGGCAAACATTCTGAATAGCAAAACCTATCAAATGACAATTACAATTCTCAATTACACTGAATAAATTATAAAAATCCTTACAAAATCGACTGGCTACTGCATTAGCTTTTTTTCCCCCCCTATGAATTTGAATGCCTAAGGGTTGCAAAGCAGTTCATGTCATAAAACACTGATCACCTTATGTTTATTGAATTCAAATAATTATTACTCCACATTTGAATTAGCTAATAATTTCCCTTAAGCTGTCCCTTCAGCTGAAAAATGTAACTGAGCAGAATGAAAGTAACCAGCTTCTCTCATGTGGGTTTGTTCCTCCCAAATTCTGATAGTGTGCGTTTCCATTCTCCTCTGCATTCAGTCTGCACTCACCCACACACACACACACACAATGTTGACTATCTATAGTCTACAGCGTGAGGTTTTGACATTCATTCTCATTGAACGTAGGTCGACTATTTAAAAAAATACCACGCAGTCATGAGTGACCCCAAACGCCACCCAATTCTTATACACTAAACATATTTACAGTCTGGCTTCGTAAACATGCTGCATCAAGGATACTTTCTTGGGGAAGATCTTGAGAAAACAAGGTGAAAAATGATCAAGGCATTAAAAGCTTTCTGGTGCCCAGACCCCCAAGTGGCTCAGACTTTGTGAGGACCATGCAAATGCTTATGAACCATGGAGGGCATGTTAGATCCACAGTAGATACCAATTTCAAACACAATCAGTGCATTACATTAGTTAGACAGATTCACAGTATGCTTCTCCACTGTCATACAGTATTTAAACAGCACTGAATGATGCTGAAAAAGATTAGCTTCGTCAGTGATTTCAATCCTGCTTATCAAAGTGAGTTCTTCAAAGCTCTCCGGAGGCAGACAAGACCACACACACCTACCTTTTTTTTTTTCCTAAACAAACTACAAGTCAAGCATTCTCCTACAGAAACAATTGCAATTTGCCCTGTCAAACTACATACTACACTGTTCTGCTTTAGAGGGGGGTGGTCTCTCAACCCAATTGTCAAACCAGCACTCATTCCAAACACTGGCCTGTTGGGAAACAGAGGCCCCACACCTTTACCTTGATAAACGATGCCTAATTGCTTTATAATCTACGCTACACTAGCAGCTGCAGATTTCATGTACAGCATTCCATGTACAACCCAAACACACACTGCCATTCACATTCGTAGGCTCTGTGCTCTTACTTCAATATTTATTAAGTCGACACAACCTTGCGCACTGGGCTAAGCCTCAAATTGTATTATAATGTGAAGGGTCACGAACTGTAAAGTATAGCTAGCATATGTGAGATAAGAACTAGCCAGGATGCCCTTATCACAAAGTTATTTGGAAATAATTATTTTAGTATTACCCAATACATATTAATTATGGGTCCCATTTATATTATGCTTGTTTTGCCATGCTTTACTTGTCTGTTGTAAATTATGATTCCAAATATAAATTACACAACACTTTCACCGTTGGCAATAAAATACTTTTTACTGATAATACAAAAGTAAACTTCATTTATTAACGGCTCTGTTTATTTCAAGCGCTTACCTTAAATCCAAGTAAAGGAGGTCTGGAGCAGCTTGTGACAAACTTGAGCAGTTTGCGCTTTTCTTCATCTGTAAAACTTTCAACAACTTCCCAAAAGATTTTAATCACAGGATGAGTTGCTGAGTAACCTCCTGCAAAAAAATACAAATTCAATAATACTGTAGAATGTCTGTATTCTTTCCCTTCCCACTGGATTAGTGGTAAGCAGATAATTAAACTCGGTACAAACACAATATTCAGCCAGCTAATCCCCAGCAATATAAAAACACAAAATCATATTCCTTATCGTGATTAACATTTATTTACCTAAACTTAGTTGCATATATTACTGGTTATTTAATGATAAAGTACTTCAAGTTCTGAAGGTAGTTGAGGTTTAAAGGACAAATAAAACCATGCATTATATGACTCGGCACAAGTGGCACTGTATATAATGCAAAAACCCCACATGAAGAGAATGCTGACTGGAAAAAAAACAAGTATTTTTGACAAACTTCTTAATTACACACAAAGCTGCAATGTGGTCAAACCAAGTTAGAGAGGTCTGGTATTTCAATGGGAAGAATAGAGGTGGAAATAAGACTCCTATTGCATTGGAGTTTCTCCCTTTCCAGGTTTTAATACATGCTTGATTAGCCGCAGCATATAGGTAACAAGCTCAGGTGTGTCTTATTAAGCTCATAGGAAAACCAGGAATAGATAAAACTGCTATGCAACAGGAATCTAATTTCCATCCCTGGTATATGTGTTTACTTTCACTTATCAAATACTGTTTTGGTGTATTTACATCAGTGTGTTTCACAAAGTAACCTTTCAGTTGAATTTATTGAGTTTATTTTAGTTTGTGTTGATAGACTTGTTCCTTTTTCATTTTATAGGTGCCTATAAGAAATGTGTGACTAACTTAATAAATATCACCTCAATATTTCTCCTTTTAACAAGCCATTTAAAAAAATCATCAATAAGATAATAATAAATGAAAGAAACTTTTATAACAGCGCACAAAGAGCGTATTTACTAAGAAAATGGGCCAGGTGCATCAGCAGAGAAAAACCCTATGCGCTTCCAGTGTGGCTCAGGCTAATGCAAACACCCAGGACAATTGCCTTTAGATAGCGATGATAAAATCTGACTCCGTTCTGTTAGCTTGCTGCATTGCCATGCAACGTCAGGGTTTGTTTGTCTTTTCACAGAGTACTTCAGAGCAAAGTTCATGCAGGTAGCTTTTTAAAGCCTGGATCGAGTATAAGTGCATTAAAAATGTGCAAATATGAAAAAGACCTAGGAGTTTATGTTGACTCAGAAATGTCTTCATCTAGACACTGTGGGGAAGCTATAAAAAAGGCTAACAAGATGCTCGGATATATTGTGAGAAGTGTTGAATTTAAATCAAGGGAAGTAATGTTAAAACTCAACAATGCATTAGTAAGACCTCATCTAGAATATTGTGTTCAGTTCTGGTCACCTTGTTACAAAAAGGATATTGCTGCTCTAGAAAGAGTGCAAAGAAAGAAGAGCAACCAGAATGATCCCGGGTTTAAAAGACATGTTGTATGCAGACAGACTAAAAGAATTGAATCTATTCAGTCTTGAACAAAGAAGACTACGCGGCGATCTGATTCAAACATTCAAAATCCTAAAAGGTATAGACAATGTCAATCTAGGGGACTTCTTTGACCTGAAAAAAAAAACAAGGACCAGGGGTCACAAATGGAGATGAGATAAAGGGGCATTCAGAACAGAAAATAGGAGGCACTTTTTTACACAGAGAATTGTGAGGGTCTGGAACCAACTCCCCAGTAATGTTGTTGAAGCTGACACCCTGGGATCTTTCAAGAAGCTGCTTGATGAGATTCTGGGATCAATAAGCTACTAACAACCAAACGAGCAAGATGGGCCGAATGGCCTCCTCTCATTTGTAAACTTTCTTATGTTCTTATAATAATAATAGCATCGATTTACAGTAATGTACAAATTTATTAGAACACCTCAAGATGTGCCATTTTATATCCTTTTATATACCTACCTGCATGAAAACATGCATTTGTAAACTTTCTTATGTTCTTATGAAAATTGTATGCAAGAACTTCACAAAATAAAACTTGGAATCTGTAACTGCTGCATATTTGCACATTTGTTGCAACTGCACAGCGGAAGACTGAAACAGAATGATTATTCAATACCGTACATACTAAGCTGCAAATAATCAATAACCTATTTTCTTTTAATTAAAGCTTAAATGACTTTTTTTTTACTTTCTATATGGTATGGCTGTGCACATTTAGGTACACACCCATTTCTTGTACGACAATAAAGCTTACGTGAACTTGATGATTACCTGAATAGTTTGTAAATTTCTTGAGGTCATCGAGACTAATGGGAATATGTGCCCCAGAAATCAGTATCTATACAGACAAAACAAAACACATACAGTATATATGTTATTGATACAAAGATGTGAGAGAGAATACAGACATACTGTAGTATTCAATAAAAAAAAATACCTCAACCATATTCAATACAAAAAATAAACTGAAGGCATGCTTCCAGAAATGTCATTTCTTACCTAGTTGTCTAGTTTACCACGTGAATGCAGCTTTACCATGCCTTTACCATATACTACACTTCATTACGATTCATAACATTTTAATTTAAAGAATTAGACATGACAACACTGATAAATATTTTGTGTAAGAATTTCTTACATTTCGTTTATTTAGCACTTCAGTTTGAGTGTTCATAGTCTAGGATGTAGGTTTAAGCTACAGCTATGGCCAAAAGTTCACCTAGAATCTTAGGATTTAGGCATAAACTGATATGAAAATCACTTAGGTCTTTTATTTAACATATGTAATCAAAGAAACTAGAAAATGATATTGCAAAAGTCTACTGGAAACCAGAATTGCAGTAGTGTTTCATGTTCAATTTTGAAACGTCGCATTTTTAAATTGCCAGTTTTTTGTTAAGCGGTATGTAATTCAATATGTTAATGTAACATTACTCAGCAAGTTTCATTCGACTTTAAGAAGAAAAATGTGTTAATTCTATAGGGTGATGCAAAACATTTTGGCCATAGCTGTACTTTCATGAAAGTGATGTATTTTACATAATAAATAACACATTAAAAATCCATTCCTAATAATACCTGAATAAATACATCACCTGCAGTTCTTGCTGATCGAACATTCGGAGCCATTCCAGGTTAACCACATTGGCCAGTCCCTGTCTGAACGCCAGGCAGTGGGGTCGGATCTGTTTGTTCAGCCTGTAGTCTGCTACCAGGTGGATATATGCTATCCTGTTTGCTGTAGTGACTGTGATATCCTTGCCTCCCAGCTTCAGCTCAACCACCTGTAAAGATGATAGAGCTGGTTATCATCACCGGCTTCTCAGGACAGTGGCACATTGGAGATCCTCAGGAGCAGGTACAAGGCTTTTGAGCATGCCCAACATCTGGTTTATTTTCATTTTACTCGTATTTAACCAAATCAATCTGTCAGAGCTAAATCAATCAACCTTTATTTAATATTGCTCCTTTCACAAAAGCAATGCCTCAAAGCGCTTCACATGGCTAAAACAGAAAATACAAGCAGGAAATACAATAATCACAGTAAATGAAAATACATGAGCAGGAGAGTAAATGCATAAATGAATAGATAAAACAGAAGAAAATAAAACAAGATCAATAAAACAACAAGAATGCAATGGAATTAAATGCATAAAGTAGATAAAACATATAAATAAAAATAAGATCAGTGAAACAATAAAACCATAGACGATAAAAGAAAACAATCATTTTAAGATAAAAATTTGTCTTCAGTCTTATTTTAAAAGCTGCAACGGTTGGTGCTACCCTTACAGAAATGGGCAAATCGTTCCATAATTTAGGAGCCCTGTAACTGAAAGCTCTGCCACCAATACTTGTTTTTAAAATTTTGGGAATAGTGAGCAGCCTGGCATCCTGGGATCGGACAGGCTGCCTAGGAACATATGGAATTAAAAGATAATTTAGGTAAGAGGGAACCAGATCATGTACAGCTTTGTAGGTTATGAGCAGAAGCTTAAAATCAGCCCGGAACCAAACTGGAAGCCAATGTAGGGCTGCCAATACCGGTGTAATATGGTCATACTTTCTTGTTTTAGTTAAAATCCTGGCAGCAGCATTTTGCATAAGTTGCAAACGGGATAAAACATGACTTGGAATGCCGGAGAATACACAATTACAATAATCAACTCTATAGATGTTACAAAGGCATGCATCAGTCAGTATTCTAGATGAGGTCTTACTAATGCATTGTAAAGTTTTAACATTACTTCCCTTGATTTAAATTAAACACTTTTCACAATATATCTGAGTATCTTGTTGGCCTTTTTTTATAGCTTCCCCACATAGTCTAGATGAAGACATTTCTGAGTCAACATAAACTCCTAGGTCTTTTTCATAGATTCCTTCTTCAATTTCAGTATCTCCAATATGATATTTATAATGCACATTTTTATTGCCTGCGTGCAGTACCTTACACTTTTCTCTATTAAATGTAATTTGCTATGTGTCTACCCAGTTCTGAATGCTGTCTAGATTATTTTGAATGACCTGCTGCAACGGTGTTTGCCACTCCTACTATTTTTGTGTCATCTGCAAATTTAACAAGTTTGCTTACTATACCAGAATCTAAATAATTAATGTAGACTAGGAATAGCAGTGGACCTAATACTGATCCCTGTGGTACACTACTGGTTACCTCGCTCCATTTGGAGGTTTCTCCTCTAATCAGTACTTTCTGTTTTCTACATGTTAACCACTCCCTTATCCATGTGCATGCATTTCCTTGAATCCCTACTACGTTCAGTTTGAGGATTAATCTTTTATGCAGGACTTTGTCAAAAGCTTTCTGGAAATCTAAATAAACCATGTCATATGCTTTGCAATTATCCATTGTCGATGTTGCATCCTCCAAAAAACCAAGCAGGTTAGTTAGACACAATCTCCTTTTCCTAAAACCATGCTGACTGTATCCCAGGATACTGTTACCATATAGGTAATTTTCCATTTTGGATCTTAAGTTTACATATAATAGAAGGCTTATTGGTCTGTAGTTGAGTTTCAGTTTGTGATCAGAAAAAGACACACAGCTGTTAGACTTTAAGCTGCATTAATTTCCCAATCAATGTATTTTCTGATGAAAGTAATTCAAGGTTCAGTGCAAATGGGAAGTTGTTTCCAGTAAATGCACAAAGGTTGGTCTTACTTAATTGTTTTTTTTTTTTAACCTAGCAACATTACCTCTGTTTTATCTGAGTTTAAAGACAGGACATTTTTTGACATCCATAGCTTAATGTTAGCAAGGCATGAAGTCACAATATTTACGGCTGCAGTGTCATCTGGTTTCACAAATAGGTATAGTTGAGTGTCATCGGCATAGAACTGAAAGTTTACAACATGTTTGTGAACAATATTGCCCAAGGGTAGCATATATAAAGAAAACAAAATCGCTTCTAGAACAGAGCCCTGCGGGACACCACATGTGACTTCAGATAGATAGGGGTCACCCCCAATTTAAACATACTGTAACCTATTTGAGAGATAGGATTCAAACCAAGACAGAACACTTCCAGACAGTCCTGTGAGGTTCTCAAGACGTTCAATCAGAATCGAATGATCAATAGTGTCAAACGCTGCAAAGAATTGAGGGGAGGCCCATATCTGAAGATAGTAGCACATCATTTATCACTCTTATAGGGCAGTTTCAGTACTATAACCTGGGTGAAAACCCGACTGAAATTTATCATAAACATTATGTACGGCAAGAAATGAGTTAAGCTGGTTCGTTACTAACCTCTCCAAGACTTTAGATAAGAGATTGGAAATAGGCCCATAGTTGTAAAGAGGATTTAATCTGGACACTATGCCACTAACCTTAATGTTCCCACCCCCTCCAGTATCAGCAGAGGAATACTTCCCAGGGGAATCACTTTTTAAACAGTTGAGGTTGTCCATATTTATATTGTGTTACAGCTCCTGTTCCTTATATCAACTGTTCCCATTTCATTTACCTACTGTTTTTTCACTGCTAATGCACCACCTTTTTTTTTTTTTTACAAAACGCCTACTTTAATTTCACGTTTTTCACATTGCTCGGCTTGCCTGTACCCCTCCCTAATAAATGTATGGATAGCCAAACGTTTGAAGATAGTCCGAAAAAGTAACTACTGTATATTCAATCAATCTTTATTTTTATTTAGCACCTTTCATGATAAATCACTCCAAAGCGCTTTATATAAGGCCAGTGTATAAGGAACAGGAGCTTTAAAAGCCATTAAAATCTTTTGCATTTTAATGCTTTAGTGTTTTGTAACTTCTCGTGCCCATTTATGTTCCAGTTCAACCACGCTCATTATTTCTGCATCGTCGTCTTCTTTTAATCAGTTCAGCGTGCTCAATCTTAAAAACGTTATTGTAAAATGATATTAATATCCACATTGTAAGTAGCTATTAACACCCGTAATCCTTTTCCAAACAATGCTCTGTGCAAACAACACTGCTACAAAATGAGTCATCATGCACTGTTTGCAAAGAGATTAGCAAATCCACTATTAATTATAATACCTAGATGATAATAATAATTAAAAACACACACACACACAACGACCGTCTTTTTGTTCCTAACCTATTGCAACTTATGGAAAAACGAAAATCAATATTTGCTTTCCTGCAATGTAATATTAGAATAGCCTGCTGTATAGTTTTAGCAGAAAAAATGCCCTGTCCTATTGTCGCCCCTTTGCTTGCTGCTGATAACGAACAAAATTCCAATTTGTTATGTACAATAACAATGATCAACATCGATTGGACACAGAATCTAGTCCACCTGGTATCACACTGTTTGCAGGGTGTATAACCACCAGGGAAGGGCAGCATGGCTCTGCTTTAGCCTGCAAGATGTTTACATTGTTACAGAGAGGTAAGTTTATACCTCAAGTTGCAGGTAGAAATCTGCAGTAAAGTATTTTCTCCAGAAAGACTTGGATAAGGAAGCACTTGTCAACTGAGCACCTCCTATCAGTCCTGAATCAAAAGGCAGTCCGATCTGGTAACTGTTTTATATCCATACAAGTGATTCTGGTTGCAGAACAACTTGATCAGCGGGACAAACCATTTACATAAATATATGTTCTGCATATTCAAATAAAACTGCAGCTGACAATGGAGTAGTGTGCACATTTATTAAAACACCCCATTGCATATGTTTTGATTTGTTGTGCATGTGAAATTAAACCATTGTGACTGAAAATCTTGGAAAATTGTCAAAACAGGCAAATTAGCGATTGTCTAACTTAATTGATGACTTTTAATAAGCCACACATGAAATTAAAATAGTAAGAGAAAAGAGACACATTCATGAGACTTTTTAGAAGTTGTTTAAGATGCCTGTGACAGTGTGCTCGTGTCACGTGTGTGGGTAACCACTGCTTAAGCAATACAGAGAGACATGGGAGGTGGAGTTGAAATGCCAGCACAGGCGCACAGGATTTAATAAAAACAGTACAAAAACTACAAATAAAAGGTGCCACAGAGGGTGAGCGCTAGACTTATAAAGAGGCGTCCCACTCCAGGAACCGGCTACACTACGTAACCCTCGCTATGCATTACTTGGGATCACTATCCCCTAAACGAACCTACTTATGAGCCGGTATTCACATACTGACTCCTGCTGCTTCATACGGCCTTGGCTGGGCATTGCCTTCACAAGCACCGCCTGCAGCTTCAGGGTGGCGTAGTTGTCGTTCCTGCAGAGTGGACTCTCTCCTCTCAAATATACGCAGCTCCCTCTGTACATGGCATTGCAGTCACCCTGAGAGATCTCCACTCACTGATGTTTTAAAACGACGGACACCCATATGTAAACAATAATTTAATCACACAAATCAACTCCAAAAAGACACACAATAAATCCATTTCCCCATATAAAATTACACCAACACTAATTTACACTTATTAAAGCACAAAGTGGTCTAACATTTTCACACGTGAGTGCCTATTGTTTCTATATCACTTATTACTCTCTCATCTGAAATTCTCACACCGTTTTCATGCAGGTAGGTATATAAAAGCAGGGGCGGACAAATCGGTAGTCCGGGTGCCCGGGACTACCAAAAATTTGGTCTGGATTACCGAACTGTAATGTTCCAAAGCCCGCGGGACTACCGAACTGTAATGTTCCAAAGCCCGCGGGACTACCGAACTGTAATGTTCCAAAGCCCGCGGGACTACCGGCAGCTTCTAAAGATTTATTTTT
Source organism: Acipenser ruthenus (assembly GCF_902713425.1). Lineage (NCBI taxonomy): Eukaryota > Metazoa > Chordata > Actinopteri > Acipenseriformes > Acipenseridae > Acipenser > Acipenser ruthenus. Next base: position 95,391,028 of record NC_081191.1, on the reverse strand, counting down.
TCTTAAGCAGTTACTTCAAAGATCTTTTATATAGAAGATCTTTGGTTACTTTGTACAGACAGAGTGATAAAACTGCTCAGTTTACTTCCCGTTTAGTACACGCTTACTCAGTTGAAGCGGTAGCTATAGTAACCAGCGAATCCAATCGTGATTGGTTAATGCTTTAAGATTTATGAAATTCAAATTTTTTTTTTTAAATCGCGCATTAGTTGCTTGCAAGATCAGCGACATGACAGATAAACCAATCAGAGCAGGGAATTTGCATTATACTTTACTAGAATGGCGCCGCCGGTATATAGTGATTGCAAGTATAAGGTAGGCTACTATATTTTACCTGAGTTATGGCTGAGATAATATAAATATATATAAAACAAATTAATAAACAGTAGAGAACACCGTACCCTCAGTGGCTATCACAGTGTTACCGAGGTGCAGGGACACTGCAGCTCGAGCACAGTAGAAAGTTAATAGAACATAAGAACATAAGAAAGTTTACAAACGAGAGGAGGCCATTCAGCCCATCTTGCTTGTTTGGTTGTTAGTAGCTTATTGATCCCAGAATCTCATCAAACAGCTTCTTGAAGGATCCCAGGGTGTCAGCTTCAACAACATTACTGGGGAGTTGGTTCCAGACCCTCACAATTCTCTGTGTAAAAAAGTGCATCCTATTTTCTGTTCTGAATGTCCCTTTATCTAATCTCCATTTGTAACCCCTGGTCCTTGTTTCTTTTTTCAGGTAAAAAAAGTCCCCTGGGTCGACATTGTCTATACCTTTTAGGATTTTGAATGTTTGAATCAGTTCCCCGCGTAGTCTTCTTTGTTCAAGACTGAATAAATTAAATTATTTTAGCCTGTCTGCATACGACATGCCTTTTAAACCCGGGATAATCCTGATTGCTCTTCTTTGCACTCTTTCTACAGCAGCAATATCCTTTTTGTAACGAGGTAACCAGAACTGAAAAAAATATTCTAGGTGAGGTCTTACTAATGCATTGTAGAGTTTTAACGTTACTTCCCTTAATTTAAATTCAACACTTTTCACAATATATCCGAGCATCTTGTTGGCCTTTTTTATAGCTTCCCCACATAGTCTAGATGAAGACATTTCTGAGTCAACATAAACTCCTGTCTTTTTCATAGATTCCTTCTTCAATTTCAGTATCTCCCATATGATATTTATAATGCACATTTTTATTGCCTGCATGCAATACTTTACACTTTTCTCCATTAAATTTCATTTGCCATGTGTCTGCCCAGTTCTGGATGCTGTCTAGATCATTTTGAATGACCTTTGCTGTTGCAACAGTGTTTGCCACTCCTCCTATTTTTGTGTTGTCTGCAAATTTAACAAGTTTGCTTACTATACCAGAATCTAAATCATACCAGAATCTAAATAAAGGTGCGTTGTTTTATTTTTTTTATTTCCAACTGAACAATTAGCGAACGGTATTCTGAGGGAGCCCCCTCACATGGTAATGTCTTTATAAATTGTGCAATGGTGTTAGTGTTGTTTTTATTAAGTCAGCAGAAAGCCGTGCCCATGTTTATATTCTGTGTACATGTTTAGGCCACCAAGTTTATTTGTACGGTACTACTGTATATTGATTGTATAATAATAATACGTCTTAAACAAATGCCACACTTGCAGGGTTTAGTTACTGATAATGTGCAGTGGTTACTGTGAGTGTGAGTGCACAGGGTAAAGAAAAAAATAACTCATCCTTTTTATATTTATGTGTTTTATAGATATTTTTATGAGTATTCAAAAATATAAAAATAAACTGTACGAAATTGTTTAGCTAATCAAGACTGGTAAAAGGTGGGGCTAGGTTCTGTAAATGGCACAGGTGAAGAAAAATAAAAACAACACTACTACTACAAGTGCATAATAATTCCCACAGTCCATTTAGGACTGAGAACATGATTGTTTTAATTTGTTACGCAGTGAATATTTTAAAACGAATGATGAGATATTGGTTGGATCAAAAACCCAGACTGTAAGTCCCCCAGGACTGAAGTAGTCTGGGAAAATAATGTAAATGATGCTGTCAAACATAATTCCCAACACTTTATATAAGGAAACTATTATTAGCTATTATTAGCTTGTTATTGTTTGGTAGAAATATTAACAGAAACTAGGTTGTCCACACCTGAAAAGATATAAATGACAAATCTTGAGGTGCTCAAATAAATGTGCGCACTACTAAATAATGTAAAATGTGTTAACTGTCTAAATATGTTTCACTCTCTTTTTTTGTTTAATAGTGAAAAATGTAATTCCCTCTACATGTGGAAAACACAACAGCCAGAAAACAGAATGAATATCAATGAAAGTTGGTTGGTACTGTATGTGATGCTTTGTTAATCCTTTTCCATAATCTCTAGTAATATATACATATCTAAAAACATGTTCTCACTGTGGCACGGCATAATGCACAAACACATTTCAGTTGATAATGTGTGCCTAATCTTTGAAATAAAAATAATAATCCCGTACCTAAGGAGTTGCATTGTAAAAACCCAGTAAAGCACTCTGTATTTAAAGAGCTGTGACACAGTAAACACCTAGAGCTGGCATTAATAAACAAGTCTGAGCAGTGCTGAAGCACAGTTCAACATCAAATAACCAGCTTGCTGTCTAAACAGCCAGAACAGATACAATTGAGAAACGCCACACTATCAGCAGTGTTTTTAGATAATTACTGCTCCGGTTGTTTTTCACACCTAATATCGTCAGAATGGTCAATAAAGCTGTTACTTCACTTAAAAGCTGCACAAAGAACACCGCCCAAAGCGTGCTTTATCTCTCTTATCTCTGAACATGGACACCCGATTACAAGTAATTATTAACGGTGCAGTGTTAGGAAGCAGCAGCAGCAGTAACAAGGCAAAGAAAAGCCCTCCACCTGTGCCTCTCCCAGGTCGTTGTTCACCACGGTGAAGTTGAGCCCCAGATCCTCCACGTCCTCCTCATAGCTCTTTAAGAAAAGCAGGTTTCTGTACATCTCTGGATCCAACGAAGCCAGGTGGTGAATATCAACGTCTGCGCTGGTGCCCAGCAACTTGGACAGGAAGAAACTGGCAAACGGAAGCTCCACAAGCATGTTTTCATAAAGAGCCTTTGAAGCAAAAACAACAACAAAGATGGTTACACAAATGCACCATAAGAAACACTTTGCACTCCAAAATCTAATATTAATTTGAAAACTGAAAAACATATGTTACCAAGTAATAAACATCTTAAGCTGGAATTGTTTGACAGTAAAACATTTTTTTTTTAAAAAGTATTGCATACATCCTCGTCAACAGCTGTAAATAAAGTACAACATTACAAGTCGATCACCATGACCTGCAAAAGGGCAGACGTCTCTCAGTGACCTGAGCTTGGATGCCCTAACCAAATTATTATTATTATCATTATTATAATTATTATTATTATTATTATTATTATTATTTATTTCTTAGTAGACGCCCTTACCCAGGGCAACTTACAGTCGTAAACAAAAAATACATTTCAAGAATGTTCTAATCACAGTGGAATAAGCGGTTCTCCACATATGGGGGAAAAAAAAAAACTCTACAGAATAAAGTACTTACTGATGCCTCTCTACAACCAGGAACAAGAATACACAGTGAGAGATAAAAATTGCTAGTTGGTGCTGGTAAAAAACAAAAAAGAATAATAAATAAGACCTTGCCTGGCGACATGCCAAGCTACTGTCTCCAAGGGCCTTGACTGTGCAGGTTTTGTCTTCCAGTCACGAATGGTTTTAAAAAATTGTGTGTGTTGCTTTCAAATGCACATGCATTGCAGTGCTCTCAGCCTGTATCTGTAACTTGCACTTAAAATAAACTTGGTAACATTAATTCATTTTTCATACACCTCTATATAAAGTTGTTTGTAGATGCCCTAGTAGAATTCATACCCAACAGAAAACAAAAGCATTGCATGAAGAAACATATTATTATTTATTTATTAGCAGACACCCTTATCCAGGGCGACTTACAATTGTTACAAGATATCACATTATTTCACATTATACAGCTATCACGTTATTTTTTTACTGGAGCAATGTAGGTAAAATAGCTTGCTCAAGGGTACAGCAGCAGTGTCCCCACCTGGGATTGAACCCACAACCCTCCGGTCAAGAGTCCAGAGCCCTAACCATTACTCCACACTGCTGCCCCTCAACATAAGACATGACTCTCAGATACGACCTTCATGAAATTGCTGCTTTGTAAAGTTGTTTTGTGATTGGATCTAGGTTTTGAAATGTAGTTTCTATCTGCTTAGATATTTAGAGAGATAAAAATGATTTCCAGATATCTTTAAATGGAGCTTTAAAAATGAGATATCTAAAATGCAATTTCAGATATCTTTAAATCATTTAGAGATAGCTCTAAACAACTTCCTGTTCATTTAGAGATGACACTAAATCATTTAGAGCAGTGGTTCCCACCTGTGGTCCGTGAGTAAACTCCAGATGGTTTGTAAATAACCCCCAAAATCCATTTCAGCAGTTCTAGCATAAACCCATTTCTACACAATCACACGTTGTACTACTACAATATGTATTACTAAGCAACACAACACACAGCTTTAACCACATTATATATAATACGATATGCATATAGTCTGCATTTGCCCCCTATCTGTTTTCTTTTAACACAGGTGTGTTTATAATTTATATTCGCTCCCATTGATGCAATACCAAACACCGCCTTTAAAGCCGTCATGAACTGAAACAGCTTTCTAATGTGAAACAAATACTAACTAAATAACTTACACATTATGAAGACACATTTGTCTTGTCAAAATTACAGAATTCTATTTTTAGCCAGTAACAGTATTCATGTAAATACTTTCATGTAAATCTTTCTCTGTGCTCTAATTCTACTGCTTGTTTTCACTGTTCAGAGAAAAAAAAAAAAATCTGTCTCTAGCCTTTTCGCTCCGCGTAAAGTAGTGCACTGCATTCAATATTCCTAACTCAGTTGAAATGACTAAATTAAAGAAAAAGAAATAATAATAAAAAAAACATTAAAACCACAGTTTTAGTACTTTTCATTTTCAACAATATAAAATATGTGCTACAGTGTTGCCAGGGATATAGGAATATGTCTATTATTTCCATAAGTTTTTCAAGAGGTTAGCTGTATATAGTTAATGTGAAACAAAGAGAGGGTATATTTGTAGCTTGACTTGTGAACTGTACCGTAGTGTGAATGATCGATTTCAGGTTTCATTTCCAGGTTTAATATCTCACAAGACTATATGTGAAAAGGAAATTCTCTTAACACTACTTCTGGAAATAATGTGTAGTCTGTTCTTGACGCCATCATTAACCAAAACAGGAATTGTTGAATCTCAGCCACTTTCTAAGAAAAGTAAGACTCTGTGTCATAAATACAATCTGAATATTTAGCACTGGTATTTACATGTACTGGATCCAAGGACGACCCAAAGACCCAGTGCGTTATTTGTCAGGAGGGTTTGTCAAATGAAGCTCTTAAACCTGCAAAATTTACCTACAAAGCATTCAGAATGTGGAAAAAAAAAAAAAAACACACTGGACTTTAAAAAAAAAAAAAAGAAATGGGAACTTTCCCATCAGCAACTTTCAATGCGCGAAATGACAACATTGCTTGATGAACCAGTAGCGAAGATTCAACCACAGGGATCTCATTAAGTTAGGTACGTTATATAAATACTTTACTTTCAACATGTACCTATACATACACATAAAAATTAGTTTTAAAATGCTGTTGTGAAAAATGTGTGGCAAGTGGTCTGTGGAAAAAATCCAAACACCAAGGTGGTCCCTACATTGAAAAAGGTTGGGAACCACTGATTTAGAGATATCTCTAAATAACTTCCTTCAAGATATCTCTAAATGGACAGGAAGCCCATTCAAAGCATTTTCATAGGAAGTAATTTCAAGATATCTTGAAATGAACAGGAAGTTATTTAGAGATATCTCGAAATTAACAGGAAGTTATTTCAAGATATCTTAAAATGATTTAGAGATATCTCGAAATGAAAGGGAAGTTATTTTGAGATGTCTCTAAATGACAGTTTGGTGTACCATGCTAGCAAAACATTATTTAAAGATATCTGTAAATCAATGTGAGATATCTTTATTTAATTTTTAGATATCTTAAAATTAAGATATCTTCAAAAGGGTTTATTTACAGATATCTCATACTTATTTAAAGACATCTGCAAATGATTTACAGATATCTCTAAATATTTCAAGATATCTTAAAATGCAATTTGAGATACAGTGCCTTGCATAAGTATTCACTCCCCTTGGACTTTTCCACATTTTGTAGTGTTACAACCTGGAATTAAAATGGATTTAATTAGGATTTTTTGTCACTGATCTACACAAAATAGTCCATAATGTCGAAGTGGGGAAAAAAATCTACATATTTTTCAAAATTATTTACAAATAAAAAACTGAAAAGTCTTGATTGCATAAGTATTCACCCCCTTTGCTGTGACACCCCTAAATAAGCTCTGGTGCAACCAATTGCCTTCAGAAGTCACATAATTAGTTGAATGGAGTCCACCTGTGTGCAATTAAAGTGTCACATGATCTCAGATTAAATACACCTGTTTCTGGAAGGCCCCAGAGTTTGTTAGAGAGCATATCTAAACAAACAGCATCATGCAGACCAAGGAGCTATCAAAACAAGTCCTGGATAAAGTTCTGAAGAAGCACCAATCAGGGTTGGGTTATAAAAAAATATCCCAAACTTTGAACATCCCCTGGAGCACCGTTAAATCCATTATTAAAAAATGGAAAGAATATGGCACAACCGCGACTCTGCCTAGAGAAGGCCGTCCACCAAAACTCAGTGACCAGGTAGGGAGGGGCTTAGTCATAGAAGCAACCAAGAGGCCAATGGTAACTCTGAAGGAGCTGGAGAGATCCACAGCTGAGATGGAAGAAACCGTCCATGGAACAACTATAACCCGGACGCTCCACAAAGCTGGGCTTTATGGAAGAGTGGCAAGAAGAAAGCCATTGCTGAAAAAAACTCATATCAAATCCCATTTGGATGTGGAAAAAGGTTCTCTGGCCTGATGAGACCAAAATTGAACTTTTTGGCCTTAGCGCACAAGGCTATGTGTGCCGCAAGGCCAACACTGCTCATCACCCTGAGAACACCATCCCCACGATGAAGCATGGTGGTGGCAGCATCATGTTATGGGGATGCTTTTCATCGGCAGGGACTAGGAAACTGGTCAGGATTGAGGGCAAGATGGATGGAGCCAAATACAGGGAAATTCTAGAGGAAAACATGTTTCAGTCTGCAAGAAACCTGGGACTGGGGCGGAGGTTCACCTTCCAGCAGGACAATGACCCTCAACATACAGCCAAAGCTACACTGGAGTGGTTTAAAAACAAGAACCTGAATGTCTTAGAATGGCCCAGTCAAAGCCCAGACCTCAATCCGATTGAGAATCTGTGGCAAGTCTTGAAAATTGCTGTTCACCAACAGTCCCCATCCAATTTGACACAGCTTGAGCAATTTTGCCAAGAAGAATGGGCAAAAATTGCAGGATCCAGATGTGCAAAGCTGGTAGAGACTTACCCAAAAAGACTCACAGCTGTAATCACAGCCAAAGGTGCTTCTACCAAGTATTGACTCAGGGGGGTGAATACTTATGCAACCAACAAATGCCTTTTTTTTGTTTAATTAACTTTTGTGTCACAATAACAAATATTTTGCACCTTCAAAGTGTTAAGTATGTTGTGTAAATCAAATGGTAAAAATCCCAATTAAATCCATTTTAATTCCAGGTTGTAACACTACAAAATGTGGAAAAGTCCAAGGGGGGTGAATACTTATGCAAGGCACTGTATCTCCAAATGATAATTTGGTTTGTCATAGTTTTATAGCTATGGTACCAAACACAGTGATAGACTGTAGGCTTACAGTAAATTGAGCTAGTGATGGAGGTTTTGAACAAGAAAGTGTTGGAAAAACAAAAGAAAATAATCTTCCATGGACCAACAAATAGTATTCTTTCCTAAGCACTATTTAAGAATACATTAAAACTACATTACTGCGTAGCAACTGAACCCAAAAAATAGAATTGTGAATAGAATATGACAAGTTAAACAATTAAAAGCCAGCTAATAAGCTTTGCTCAAAATATCATTTGATATACTCACCCTAGCACTGTTTAGTAAATCTACATGGTCTAAATGTATCAAACTGAAAAGATTTCAATTGTAAATTCTAACCTTGACTTTAAATACAATCAAGTACAGGAGCTGGGCAGGTGAGTCATAAAATGTAAAGCTAATGTACTGCAATAGTCCTAAAAAGAGCAGATTTAAACCTTTAAAGCATTAAAATATACAGGTCCTTATAAATGATTGCACTAAAAACCCTGACCGCATCAGCTAAATGGATTATAAATTTAAGACATTTCCATAATGTATGCATCTTAAATACACACACTGGCATAAATCAAGATATTTTCTAAACACAGGTTAATTATGCAACTTCAAACACAGTCTATTTTTTATGCAAAATAATCCACTTAGCATTTTTCATAGTCGCTCTAATTTCCAGCCATATGCAATGCTTGCCCCTTGAAGCCTATCAATAACTTGGTGCCATAAGGAAGTAGCAATAAGTATATTGAAAAAACGGGCAACATATTTTTCAAATGTCTATTATTTATGGCTGTTTATTGCCAGAAATTGTGCCAAAATGACTCGAAACAAAAAGGATTCATTATAGTGCGAGCCTTTTAATATAAGTGAGTGCCGTGGCAGTGCAATTAATGCAAATTGTGGCACTATCAGGAGAATAAATGTGAACAACATCACTGACTGCTTCTGTTAGCTGCCAAATAAATTCAGTAATTTACAACATTAAGAATCAATAATAAAAATAATGCTTTTCAAAAGCATCACTATCAATCAGTATTTTCCAGCAAAACCTGAACTTTATTCAGCCTTTATCAATTACTAATACTATTGCTAGAGCCATGAGCGTGACTGGTCTGTGAGTTACTGTAGTGTTGTTACCTTAAAGCTGCGTTGATACAAGCAACACAAGCCTACTTTAATTGAATACAATAACCATGTTTCCTGGGCTTTCTATTTTAGTGAACTGTAAGAGTGTGTCTAAATTCAATACACAGTGGTGCCCACAAGTATTAACATAATGTTAATGTTACTCCCCATGCCATTAATGTTCTTGTCCTTGATCCATAGACCAGATTAACTACCATCAAATTCTGAATCAAATCATTGCCGGACCTAGATGACAAGGAGTTTCATTACAATTGGATGCAAAAATGTAAGCGTGACATACATAAACACATACTGTACAGACAGAAAGGCACCACTCCTTGCTGTACATCCCCAGATTCTGGAGGAAAACAGTAAAATGATGTGACCCCAGGACATCAGCAATAAGTATCTACTCTAGCAGCACTGTGTTAGAGCAGTGGTGCACAACTTTTTTGCTGGAAGGGCCACACTGACAATCCGAATGACTTCTGAGGGCCACTAATAAAACTTGTTTTTTTTTTGTTTTTTTTTTTTAACCAACCATACATAACCAGATACTAATATTTTTTGTTTATATGAAGACCCAAATGCCAAAGTTTGTTAACAGCCTAGTTTCTGTAAAGATTTCTGCCAAACAATAACAAGCTAATAATGGTTACGTTATATAAAATGCAGGGAATTGTGACCGATGTTTATAGCTGTTTGACAGCATAATTTCCTTGAAATCACTTTTACAGTCTTTATCAGTCCTGGAGACTCACTAACAGTCCGGGTTTATGATCCAACCAGCGTCTCGTCATTGATTTTAAATTATTCATTGCTTTACAAATTAAAACAATCATGTTCTGGGACCTAAATGGACTGTGGGAATTGTTTATTGTGCACAAGCAATCTACAATTATTATTTTTCCCTGAATATTTTTTTAATTGGAAAAAGCAAAAACCTGGGCTGTTAGTGAGAACTTATGACTGGATGGAAAACACTGATAACTTAAGTAGGTGATACTTACCAGTGGATGCTTTTTTGGGATTAATGTGGGTCAGCGAATAACTTCAGCTTTTGAGTGTCTCTACGAAAGTCTGAGAATCGCTGCTCAAATGAATACTGAAGCTTCCCCCTGACTTCAGAATAGGGCCCGAAGTCACAATTGTGATCTAAAAACACCTGCTGGCATGTAGGAAAGTGAGAGATCACCTTGCTGCAGTTCGGTATAGAACAGTTTCAGTTTAGTCTGAAAAGATGTGATTTGGCTGGCGAGGTCACACACAAGTTGTTCCTTTCCCTGAAGCCGAACATTGAGATCATTAACCCTTTGCGGTCGATTGTCGGACTGGGTCCGACATTGCAATTATTCCTCACAGGTCCTTTGTCGGACTGGGTCCGACATCATTATAGCAACGCAATAAACGGGTGTTTAGTCGTTTTTTCTCCGGAAAAAGCCGAGAAAACCATTCAATTGCCGAGTGGGAGCGACAGGAGCCGAGACAAGTCGAAAAAAAAAAAAAAAAAGGCGTATCTCATGATTAGTCATACATGGTATCAGGTATCAGATAACGGGGCGTTCATAGTAAACAAGCTGGCTGAGTGCGTCAGCGCACAGAGACTATCATGGACATTTGCAGAGCTTTTTTCAGATGTTATAGTAATAAAATAATGACTTGGATCGCATTATTGAGGAGTTTGGTGATAAAACGAGTGATCCGGAGATGACACTATGTAACACAATTTTTGTTCCTGGGTAGTAAGTGTTATTTCCTAATTGCTTATGCCTCAAAAGTATAGAAAATGGCTATTATTCCCCACAAACTTTGCTTTTGTGACCAGGACACTATTCTGACGCGCAGGTAATAAATGGACTGCAAAGGGTTAAGATAGGCAGTAAGGTCAGCAAGGAAAGCAAGATCACAAAGCCACTTAGCATCCTCCAGTAGGGTCACAGGTCTTTCTTTCTCTATCAAAAAAGATCTAATCTCCGGCAGCAGCGCCACAAACCTTTTCAAAACTTTACCCCTGCTGAGCCACCTGACTTCTGTATGATAAAGTACATCACTGTAGTCAGCATCAATTTTTTCTAAATACATTTAAAATTGACGGTGGTTGAGTCCACGAGATTTTATGAAGTTGACCATGGAGACAACAACATTCATCACATGTTGGAAACCCAGATCTTTCTCACACAGATTTTGCTGCTGTATAATGCAGTGATACTGGATGAGCTGCTCCTCTCTATCGCCCAGGTGCTGCTTGAGATGTGCGATCATTCCATTACACTCCCCTGTCATTGATGGTGGACCATGTGTCGAAATGCCAACCAGCTTTTGCCATTCAAAACCTAAAGACTCAATTTTATCGCGGAGACTGTTAAACAGGTCAATGCCAGTTGTTCGCCCATGAAGTGATGCCAGTACCGCTAGTTCTTCATAAACCTCACACTCATTCATCACACCACGCACAAAAATTGCCATCTGAGCTGTGTCTGAGCAGTCCGTAGTTTCATCTGCTGCCAGGGAGAAGTACACAAACTTTTTTGCCACATCTTTTAGCTGACATAAAATGTCGTTTCCTAGATCTGACACACGGCGCTGCACGGTCATATGATTCAAACTGATTTTTTTAAATTCCAGAGCTTCAGTAGGACATATTTTTTCGCATGCTATTAAAAAGCAGTCTTTCACAAAATCTCCATCGATGAAAGGCCGAGATGTCTTGGCAATGAACATAGCAATTTTGTAGCTTAGCTCTGTTTTTGATTCTTTCTGCACCTTCTGGAAGACATTTTGCTGGGCAGATAACTGTCGTTTAAGATCTGCAATTTTTTGTGTGCGTAGTTCTCCTGTGTATTCATTAAAATTTGAATGTTTAGTGTCGTAATGCCTCTTCAACTTGAATTCCTTTGGCCCTGCAACTTTCCCATTACAAATTAAACAAATCCTCTGTCTTCAATAAAGCAGTATTTTTCCGTCCAAGCTTTGTTGAACCGTTGATGCTCAATATCAATTTTTCGTTCATTTATTTTAGCCATAATTGAATGCAACTACACTGTGAAGTATATCGCCGGCGCCAACCTAGTAGTATAAGGAAAATCCCCGCTCTGATTGGTTTATCTGTTATGTCACTGATTTACATCTGGCGAACCAATGCGCGATTTCAAAAAAATGGAATGTCATAAACCAATCACGATTGGATTTGCTCGTTACTATAGCTACCGCCTCACATGAGTAGGCGTGTAAAAAAACATTTTCATGTGTGTTGGCGGGCCACATGAAACGTCTTAGTGGGCCGGATTTGGCCCGCTGGCCGTATGTTGTGCACCGATGTGTTAGAGGGACTTAAACTGACTGTTCGTACTGTGTAGCAGGGCAGCTGCATTTTTAATAATCATAAAAAACAGAGCTGTATAGAATGTAAATAAGATTTTTAAAAATTGCGTTTAACTAGTTAAATTATATATTAGGGATGACATAGGGTATTCGGGTATCTGGGTTACCCGGTGCTCGATATTACCCAAATTCATTTTCAGGATTCGATTCCTCTTCGAATCCCATTTTGTTAAAATCGAACGTCTCAGTTTTCCACGCGACCTGCTGTAGCAGAGCCACTCGACTTGACCGAGTGATACGCGTACCTTTACTGGTATGCGACAGGCTTGCCACTGGTGCGATCCGACAGTTCTTTATGACTATATGATTCCTCAAAAAACAATGCTCTGTCAATCGCACCATCGTGTATCAATCTGTTTGTACCACTGAAGCACAGAGAAATGAGAAATTATAATGCAGAGCTCCAGACTGAGATTAAAATGGTTAGAAATGCAAGAACAACAAAAAAAAAAACAACAACATTTTGACACCTTTTTCAGGGGTTAGGCACAAAAATGCTGCATCTCAATATTTACGAATGCGAGGTGACGTCTGTCTGATTATATACATACACTCCTATTCAATAAATAATGTGTTATCACTTTACAGACATAACTTCAGAGTTAGGTACTGTATACAGTATTGCATTTAACAGCAAACCCTTATGCTTGAGTAAGTGTGATAATGCAATCTCATTATATGGTTCTCTAAATATATGTAAAGTGGCACATACGTAAAGACTGGCTAGCAGGAACCTGCATATATCCCCAATATCCTCAGTACCTTGTGCAAAACAATGTCTTCAGCAAATGGTTCACAACAGGATAAAATAAAAGGTTTTCTAGATATTTGTATCTGTAAACATACAGACGTACACACATTTAAGCATTCCCAAGTGCGGGATAATAAACCACTGACACCTAGTACAGTGGCTAGATATTCATACTATACAAAACCTTCAAATGATTCCAGCATTTATGAGACAACACCAACAATACATACAAATCATCAAATGGGTACTTTGTTTTCTTTGTATTTACAAATGGTAGAATTACAAGAGGAAGGTTAATTGAAAGCCAAATTCAAATTATTTTTTCATTTTAAATTGCCCAGCCCATTAGCTTGACAGCAGTTAAATCAGCAAGACTACTGTGGTACTCTAATAAGTACCTTGAAGAGGCTCAAGATAGACTTGGTTGCTTTTTTTTTTTTTTTTTTTATAAATTTAGTAGGTCTAAAATTGATTTTTACCCCATTTTTCTCCCAATTTGAAATAGGCAATTATTTTAGGCTCAGCTCACCGCTACCACCACCGCGCTGACTCAGAAGCGGTGAAGACAAACACACACGCTGTCCTCAGAAACGTGTGCCGTCAGCCGACGTTTTTTTTTCCCCACTCTGCAGGCCCACCATGGAGCCACCTCAGAGTTACAGCATCGGAGGACAAGGCAGCTCTGGGCAGCTTACAGACAAGCCCGCAGGTGCCTGGCCAGTCTACAGGGGTCGCTGGTGCGTGGTCAGCCGAGGACACCCTGGCCGACCTAAGCCCTCCCCACCTGGGCAACGCTCGGCCAATTGTGCACCACCCCTTGGGAGCTCTCTTCCACGGTCGGCAGTGGAATAGCCTGGACTCGAACCGGCGACCTCCAGGCTATAGGGTGCATCCTGTGCTCCACGTGGCACGCCTTTAACGGATGCGCCACTCGGGAGCCCCTAACTTGGGTGCTTCTAACTGTAAAACAGATCAAAATGCTATTACCACATGCTTTGACTGTTTATTTATGTCCTCTCCAACCATCTGATTTAGAGCCAGTAAAATGCAATCGCTACACAAACAAGAAGCAGGAATCATCTGCTAATGGAATGCTTAATTGAGAAGTGACCAGTGTCATGAGGTAATTCTTTCCATGTGGGATGACCTCTGTGCACTGCATCACAATAAACAATCACTAGCACATGCATTAAAGGAAATCTAAAAACATTAGGACCCAATAAATATTAGGATCGAGCAGCAGGGGAACTTTGTACTCAAAGGATTTCATGTAAAGGTACAACACTGCAATAAAGGCTGCATTGTGTATCTATTTAGCCGATGATAAACTGCTCCTCCAAAAATAAGTGCTGCTAAGCCTGGTGTACAGAATTTCTGTTAGAACCTAAACTCAAGGCACACCTTGTACATTCTCATATGGAAATGAGCATCTTGTGCGTTTAACAAATTAATGGTGGCAGGTGGGGGGATGTATTCAATTCACTTAAAAGGTGGCGGATCCACTAAATAGAGCCACTGATTAAAAGATAAGGACCAGAGGTTCGGAAAGCCAAACACCCAACAGTGCATTGTGCCTAGCGATATTTACAAACCCGGTTAGAAAAATGCCATGACAAACACCTAGACACTGATAACTGACCAATTTAAACAAATCACCCACAAATATAACAATATGTACCCTCTATATTGCATTGCTATTTTTATATAATGCAGCAGTGGTTCGGGTATAAGAGTTTAGTGCGGGTTGACCTTTGGCCAAAAATGTTTTTAAAAAAAAATTACAATGTTTAAATCCGTAAGGTAGACAGTTCAGTTTATATGTACTTCTGAAATACAACAGAAGTTAAGCAAGAAAAACTGTATTTGTTCTGCATCTTGGTTAATGCCAGACTACTCCAGTATATGGATGGCTGCAGGGGCAGAGTTTGATTATCACCTGAATGACTTAAATGTGTATAATGAGGTTAAAAACAACCTGGCTGTACTCTAGGATACCAATAACCCACTAGAGAGCAGCAGAGCACTCTCACTGCATTCTCTCAAAAACTGGGCTGAATGAATGTACTGCACTGCAAATGAATGTACTGCACTGCAAATGAATGTACTGCACTGCAAATGGTCGGCTTTTCTTGAATTCATTTTCAGTATATGAAAAGAGAATACTATACCAATCACTTATTTTTTCTGTAGAAAAAGCCAATAGGAAATACTGAAAATACTGTTTATGACATGTTATATAGAAATAAAGGTCATAGAATCAAACAAATAATAATCTTGCAGCGACCTTGAAACTTCAAGCACGGTGATGTTACTGGCAAGATTAAATACAAAAGAGTGCAGTAAATATAATACAAGTAATAGAGCAGCTCTTATGTGGTTTGGAAAACAAAAGGATAACATCTGGTCCGGCACTGACTGAGGACAGGGCCAGAATCCAAATGTTTTTACAATACCCAGGCGACCCTTAAAGCACTCTGCTGATTAAAAAGGCATTTTAGAGTGTAGGTGAGCAATGTCTTCTGCACCAGTATAGAGCACATGTATAGTACAGAGTTCAAGTGTACATCTTGCACAGATATCAAGGCTGGGGGTGTTGCCATGCACCTCACTATAGTTTCTGTGGATCGCTTAGATAAATATAAATAAAACAAATAAAATACATAAATAAATGCGTGAATGAACGGTATAATGTTCATGATTTAATAGACCACTGAATTAGCAGGAGTAATGCAACTTTAATTCAAAGTGTAATTTTCCCAATTATTTGCAAAATCATAAAAAAAAATGTAAAAAAAAAATAATAAAATGTATAAGAATTTAGTTAAACGGCTTTTAAGTTTTTTTGATTACTCATCATAATGGGGACTGCTCGTACTTTAAAAAAAAAAAAAAAAAAAAAGGAAAATACATAGGATGGGACAGATGGGTAAACGTTTCCTACAAGACAGTTAAATCTGTGTGCCAGTAATCTCCATGACATACTATAATGATGGACTAAAAAACAAGTGAGCTGAGCTTTACCTGACAACACAAGGGATTTCAAATTGTAACCTTCTGGTTTACAGTTTACAAAAAGCCACCGCCTGGGGTGTTGAAGGTCAGGCTTTCAGTAAAATTACCTGCCATATATATTCATGCCAAAAAGACTAAGAGGTAACAGGATGACAGGAATTGTACACATTTTCTGCATAGCTGATCATAAAACACATCCCATGCAGTGTAAACCCAGGACTAATAAAGAAATCCAGTCGTGCCTTATCACTGTTTTTACTAAGCAAATGGGTACTTTTAAAGCTGCCTATTAGAGCAAGAAACTAAAAGATAATTATGAAATGACAAGTATGTCATTCCTTATACAAACACTCGTGGTGCAATGCATATAAAAGAATACTGTAGAACAACCTAAACAAAATGTCGAAGGCTTTTAGATTACAATTTTATTTTGTCAACTTGATGAGCAAAGTGTGAAATAAATGAACACGTCTCTGTAGAAAGAGTGAATCAATTCTACAATTATTGATTTAGCCCTACAGATTCATAGTCAATGTCCAGTCTTATAATGGGCATATATGCCCATTATAAGACTGGACATTGACTATGAGGAGGAGGAGGCTGTGTGGTCCAGTGGTTAAAGAAAAGGGCTTGTAACCAGGAGGTCCCTGGTTCAAATCCCACCTCAGCCACTGACTCATTGTGTGACCCTGAGCAAGTCACTTAACCTCCTTGTGCTCCATCTTTCGGGTGAGATGTAATTGTAAGTGACTCTGCAGCTGATGCATAGTTCACACACCCTAGTCTCTGTAAGTCGCCTTGGGTAAAGGCAGCTGCTAAATAAACAAATAATCATAATAAAATAATATATGTGTATAACACATAAATTTCCAGCACTGTATTTGATGTATGTATTATTTACAGTACCCTACTTACCTCCTAAAGTACATAATTGAAAATATTTGATTTATTACGCAAGTTGAGTAAAAGACACCTTTCATATGCTAGTCTACCACTTTTGCACAGCCTATTGTCGATGCCAGAGAGAGACGACAGAGTAAAGGTGCCTCCATCTACAGGACTTTGAAACTTTGATAACGGCACTATTTGGACTGGCATTCTTTTTTTTTCAAATGTTTGCAAGTTCTTTTTATGCACTATGTTTTTTTTTTCCCCCAACGAAAAGACTGAAGCTGTTTTTGATGCGCAATGCGACTTCATATTGAAGCACATGTAGTTGCTGACAAATAATTTTTTTAAGATTTCCAATTACAATATAATATTTATTTGTGTAGTTTATAATTGGTGTTTGTGGCATTTTAAAGGTATTTACTGTCGATGGCACTTTTTAAACGTTTTCTTTAAATAAATATTTTAAAAAAATGTTTTAGCACTTAAAAACAATGTTTATTCAATAAAGAACTGTTTTAATAACAATATACACCAGTGTGTTTTAATAATACACCATTGTGTGTATTAATAATAATATAAACCATTGTGTGTTTTTTGTTACTGCTTTAAATAAGTTAACTGTGTTTATGTATGTGGGGTGCATTTCCCCCAAACAAACTATAAATTATAAAAGAAAAGCAGTAAGTGTTCATATAAGACATTAACATAAAATATTTGGAAACTAAGACAAATTTTAAATAGAGCAAAAAGGTACATATTTTTTATAAGAAAATAAATCTTTCATTTTTTCTTTAAACATAGATGCTGCATACAGTATGAATTTTTATTAACACTAAGCAATTCTTTTGGTTGTTTCACCATTAACGTTGCAGTGGGTGCAAGAGTCTTTAGACACTATCCTGCCCAAGAATGTCCATGACTGACACTCGTTTGCCGGGCTTTACTATTACTTATTATCTCAAATAAAAGCACCAAGAGGTTTCTCTAAAAAGAAGCAACAAGCTTTCAAAATTAAAATATAAAATCTACTAAATATAATGTCACACTAATTAACCCCAAAACAGAATTGAGCTTTCATAGAAGGCTAATCGTTGGCAGTTGTCATGCGCACCACATCAGTTTACTAAGCATGCTTAGCAACATGAGTTTGGGGATAGCCATCTGTCCTTTCACAATGATTGATATGAGATATACAGTATGACAGCCAAGACTGATACAGCCTTGGCAGGTCACCATGCAGAAACCAATTTATCTGGAAAAAATCAAGGACAAATATCCTAGAAATTCAGCATTAGGGTAGCAATACTCTTATGAGGCAGCATGCTTATTAAAATCAGATCCATTAGATTAAAAAAAAAGGATTACTATCTATCCAAGATACAGTATATAGTTAGGAGTGGGGTAAAATGGGTGACAAATGTCTCACCCCAAGCACCAGAAACCAGTTGAATACTTTCAGTGACTGTAAACTAACAGTGTGTCATACATAAAATGTCCTTTTTGGAATTTTTATTTATACAAAAAATGATGCGATATGAAAATCTGAAAAGAAGCAATAAACACTATTAATAAAGAATAGAAGAGCACTGAACACCCATGTATGCACAGAAGAATGAAAAGGGGAGCTGTGCTGCTGGTATGCTCTCTGTCACCAGGTTTAGTGATTCTATAGCAGTGGACTGCTTGTTCAGAGCGATGTGTAGGACCTGGTCCTCCTTACAACAGATCTGCAGTTCTGTTCTGAGCTGGCCTCTACTCCTGAAGCAGGGTGGTGAAATTCTGTGTTGGGCTGGGAGGTTGTAATAATTATATTGCCAAACCCTGCAGTCATGAAAAGGACCTTAGCATTTTACTATATGCATCAGCAAAGCAAAACGGTATTACTTTAGACTCTTAGCACAAAGTAACTTTCCAAATTCAAGAACAGCAAAAAAAAATCTGCATACTCCAAATCAAAGTACCAACTTTAACCAAATATTAACACAGGACTGATGAAAGTACACATGTTCTCATTCCTTAAGTTTAGCTTGTCAATACAATGGAAAATGAGCAATATGAATATTCATATAAGTAAACAGATAAAGATTCTTACCTTTCCTAATATTCTCCCGAGAAAGTAGTAGTGTCTGGCAAAAGAATTCCCAACCAACATCTGTGCTGTAGGACTGGGGTACAGAAGCCCTTCATTGGTGGTTTTAAAAAACCCTTGGTTTGGATTAAACCCAGACTTAAGCAGTTCATTTAGGAACTCTCTGAATATGCCACCTCCATCGATGCCAGCTTCATCAAGACCGTGGGCATTCAGGAGGTGGACACGGATTCTCTTCTTAAGGTCAGGTTCTAAAATAAATGTATACCGATTAATATTTTATATATATATATATATATATATATATATATATATATACACACACACACACAATGATACCAATATACACTATTAAGTGAGCAAAGGGCCTAGAAGTTTTGTATTTTTTAGAAAATGGATAACATGCAAATAACATATCAGTGAAAATGTGAAGAGAAAAAACTTGGTTGTTTAATATGCTTTTGTTAAGCATGTTAAAGTGTTCAACTTAATTAAGTAAGATATGACTGGGAGCAAACTGAGGCTCGACATGAAGTTTATTCAAATTAAAACACATAAAAAGGTCATGGAAGGTTTCTCTGTGATTAATCTCTGGCAATAAATCCTGTTTCTGTTCTAGAGCTCAGCTGCAAGACAGAATCCATTCTGCCAAGTGACTTTAAGAGTGATCATTCATAGAAATCACAGACCTCTTGAAGCACTTGCATTGTCAATCAATTTATTTTACCAGAAAAAAAACAACATTGAATATACATTAGAAACCAGAAACATTATAACAAATTAAAAATGTAAAACGTTGTTGGTTTTTTTACTTACCATTTTCTGGTGAAAGCTTTTCATAAGCATCTTCATAAATATAGTTACGTCGAATAGTAACATTAATTCCATCCAAAAATGGACCATCCCCTTGAATGTCCCGTTTATCAGCATAGATCAGCCTCTGGAAGATCTTGATAAAGAAATCAGGAAGAGTAAATCAGCTAACTGACTGGAGAACAGCTGCGGTCCACAAGTTGTCGTCTTGTCATTTCAGTGATGAATATGTGCGCTAGATTTCTACACCACAGCATCAACTTCAGTAGGAGATGACTAAACTACAGTGCCATTATCGGCAGCTTCTTTGGTACCAGTAGTACCAAATACAGGGAGCTAATGAAATGGAGGTCTTGCTCAAACTGCTCCTTAATCAATTACAGTTATTTCACAAATAAACAATATTGCAATAAACACGACTATAATAATATTGTCTTTTGAGCAAAATAAGAATACTGCCAATATTCTTTTTTTCCAGATAGTGTACCTTTACTCTTTCTTCAAAAGGAACCACAAATGGTAGCTCTGTTAAGATGGCAAGTTGTCGCTCCTCTGACACGGACAGCTGAGGTGGTTCCATCCCAACTTGGTTAAATAAATAAATAAATAAATAAATAAATAAATAAATAAATGCACAGAGAAGGGTTACATTTGATTAGCCAGTGTATAGGTAACAAGCTCAGGTGTGTCTTATTAAATAGCAGCAGTGTGGAGTAGTGGTTAGGGCTCTGGACTCTTGACCAGAGGGTTGTGGGTTCAATCCCCAGTGGGGGACACTGCTGTTGTACCCTTGAGCAAGGTACTTTACCTAGATTGCTCCAGTAAAAACCCAACTGTATAAATGGGTAATTGTATGTAAAATAATGTGATATCTGTATAATGTGAAATAATGTATAATGTGATATCTTGTAACAATTGTAAGTCGCCCTGGATAAGGGCGTCTGCTAAGAAATAAATAATAATAATAAATAGTAAAACCAGGAATGGATCAAACCAGTGCAATGGGAGTCTTATTTCCATCCCTACCATTTTATAATTATACAGCAGGTAGCACTAAAAAGCCATCTTGTTTAACAGTTACCACATTTATTATGTATTAAATACTGAAATGTTTCGAATTGGAAATGTCTTCTTTTTTTTTTTTTGGACACTTGTATTGTTAAGATGTCATCTGTTTCCACTGAACTTTTATTTACTTTTCTATTTTATTGAAAACTCACCCCTAGTATTTGATCATTTTAATTGTTCACACAGTATTGTTTCAATAAGCAGAACGATGCTCAAAGGCACTGATCAGACTCATGTGAATGAGAAGCTATACAGGAGGTAAAGTGATTAGCTGCATCCTGGTCTTTCCCATTAGCCTACTGAAGTGAAAATCAATGTTCCAGGATATCCAGGAGCCTGTTTACAGGCAGGCCATTAAAACGTGGTCAATCGTACTTCCTGTTGTACAATCCCCTTTCAGGGTGGACACTTTTAATTAACTAAGCTGCTTGACGCTTATCTACTTGCTGTGCAATTTCCATTAAGTGAGCATTAGTTTTATATTAAAGTAAAGGTTTAAGGTGTGTAAACCACAGAAACTGCCACAACAGCAGAGTTAAACCACTATCCCACTACTAGAGCTCAATTATTCTGGTCAATTAGTCAATTCCAACCGCATTTCTCCATCAAGTTTCCATCTTTGTGGAGAAATATGGCCAGCAGAGGTCAATAGACAGCCCATTTATCACTCTAGTGGCTGTCCATTTAGGTAAATGAAAAAGGCCACTCAAACACGGCCATATGTGCTTCAGCAGTACTTTCACACTAATTGGCTTTATCCCATATGGAGTCAAGTGGCATTAAACAAATCATACACACATTGTTATCTGCTTGTTTTCACACCATCTTGCTGGCTATACTACTTCTAAATAAACAAGCCGATGCTACTTCAAAAGAAAAGGCAAAGTAACTTCAAAGGGAAGACAAAATACAGTACAATGATGCATACAAACGAGTGACAAAGTCCTTAAAAGTTCATGGTAGTTGCATACAGTCAGCACAGTACTCTACTCTGTCCTTCAGCCTGCACCTGGTTTAATACAGTGCTGCTCTCACAGGTGTACAGGACAGGTTCAGTCGTTCCTGGATACTCCTCATTAGGACTCTGTATAACTCGGTCGCATTTCCTACAAAAAGAAGCTCAAGATTGAAGCCTGCTGTTCTATGGACAGAAGACAAATCCAACAGGAATTACACCACAGATTATGATTAAAGACCATGAACTGTAGCTTTTGTTTAAAGCGATGCGGTGGGTGCATCTTTATCAGTTCTTACAAGGTAATTCTGGCAGGTTATGACTGCTGAAAGTTATACGGCCTCGATATTAAGATGGTTTAGTTTCCTTTTTCTTATCCTCATACCGTCCAATGTTGATTGTAAAGGTCCGATTCTCCCCATTCTGCGAATCCTCCACACATGTCTAGCTGATGGAACATAAAGCTGTGTGACCTGCCAGTACACAAAATATGTAAATATTAGTAATATAAATAGAGAAGGACTGGCATTTTATTCACATTTTTTATCTCTACATGGAAAAAAATACTTTTGAGAGAAGCTTTTTTTTTTAAGTTCTAAACATTAAAATGGTTTATAACAATGTATTAGTTGAAATACAAATTGCTGCTTCATGTTTTGACATTTAAGTTCAATGTCAGGACTTGCCACACCCTAAGAGGTAAACATTCTATTACTTTGTCTTAAAAAAGGGGCTATCAAAATCTTTTAGTTGCAGAAAGCTGTATGGTTTTGAAACCATTTTGATCCTTGTGAATTGCATAGCTCTATGTCCACTGCCAACATCAGGAGCATCAGGAGAAGTTTACGTTAATGAAAGAGGGGACAAGCTACAGTACCTTATCAGCTCTGATGTTAACTTCCTGCGACAGCCAGTGCTCAGACGGGCAGAAATGCCTTCTTATATCTCGAGCTTTCAGCATCTTTACTAGATTGGTGATAACCTGCAAACAGAAAACCTGTATGTTGAAATATAAAGAGCTCAAGTGCTTTAGGGGTAGAAAGGTAGATGTTTTTGCTCTGGCAGCCAGTTGGACACCTGCATTACAATAGGCAGCACTAATAATACAGCTGTGTGCAAATTTATTACAACACCCCATTGCTGCTGTAGTTTTGGTTTGCTGTGCATATAAAATCAAACCACTGTAAATAAAAATCTTGGAAAATTGTCAAAATAGGCCTGCCTAATTTAATTGATGACTTTAAAAGGCTACACATGAAATTAATTTAAAAAAAGCATGACTTTTTAAAATTTGTTTAAGATGCCTAATTTAAGCACACCGTTTTCACACATGGGCCTATTGTTTCTATATCACGGATTACTGAGTGAAAATTGAGGTTTTCATGCAGGTAGGTATATAAAAGGATATAAAATGGCACATCTTGAGGTGTTCTAATAAATTTGTACATTACTGTAAGCCGATGCTATTATTATTATAAGAACATAAGAAAGTTTACAAATGAGAGGAGGTCATTCGGCCCATCTTGCTTGTTTGGTTGTTAGTAGTTTATTAATCCCAGAATCTCATCAAGCAGCTTCTTGAAGGATCCCAGGGTGTCGGCTTCAACAACATTACTGGGGAGTTGGTTCCAGACCCTCACAATTCTCTGTGTAAAAAAGTGCCTCCTATTTTCTGTTCTGAATGCCCCTTTATCTAATCTCCATTTGTGTGACCCCTGGTCCTTGTTTCTTTTTTCAGGTCAAAAAAATGCCCTGGGTCGACACTGTCAATACCTTTTAGAATGTTGAATGCTTGAATCAGATCACCACATGGTCTTCTTTGTTCAGACTGAATAGATTCAATTCTTTGAGCCTGTCTGCATACATGCCTTTTAAACCCGGGATCATTCTGGTTGCTCTTCTTTGCACTCTTTCTAGAGCAGCAATATCCTTTTTCTAACAAGGTGACCAGAACTGAACACAATATTCTAGATGAGGTCTTACTAATGCATTGTAAAGTCCCTTAATTTAAATTCAACACTTTTCACAATATATCCGAGCATCTTGTTGGCCTTTTTTATAGCTTCCCCACATTGTCTAGATGAAGACATTTCTGAGTCAACATAAACTCCTAGGTCTTTTTCATAGATTCCTTCTTCAATTTCCGTATCTCCCATATGATATTTATAATGCACATTTCTATTGCCTGCGTGCAGTACCTTACACTTTTCTCTATTAAATGTAATTTGCCATTACTATTATTATTATTATTATTATTATTATTTATTTCTTAGCAGTCGCCCTTATCCAGGGTGTCTTACAATTGTTACAAGATATCACATTATACATTATTTCACATACAATTACCCATTTATACAGCTGGGTTTTTACTGGAGCAATCTAGGTAAAGTACCTTGCTCAAGGGTACAACAGCAGTGTCCCCCCACCAGGGATTGAACCCACAACTCTCCGGTCAAGAGTCCAGAGCCCTAACCACTACGCCACACTGCTGCCCATATGCCATGTGTCTGCCTAGTTCTGAATGCTGTCCAGATCATTTTGAATGACCTTTGCTGCTGCAACAGTGTTTGCCACTCCTCCTATTTTTGTGCCATCTGCAAATTTAACAAGTTTGCTTACTATACCAGAATCTAAGTCATTAATGTTGATTAGGAATAGCAGAGGACCTAATACTGATCCCTGTGGTACACCACTGGTTACCTCGCTCCACTTGGAGGTTTCTCCTCTAATCAGTACTTTCTGTTTTCTAAATGTTAACCACTCCCTAATCCATGTGCATGCATTTCCTTGAATCCCTACTGCGTTCAGTTTGAGAATTAATCTTTTAACCCTAACCCTAACCCTAACCCTAACATTGTCAATGTTGCATCCTCAAAAAAATCAAGCAGGTTAGTTAGACACAATCTCTCTTTCCTAAAACTATGCTGACTGTCTCCCAGGATACTGTTACCTTTTAGGCAATTTTCCATTTTGGATCTTATTATAGTTTCCATAAGTTTACATATAATAGAAGTCAGGATTATTGGGCTGTAGTTACCTGGTTCGGTTTTGTCTCCCTTTTTGTGAGTCACCAACTAAATTGTGAGGTAGCCTGTTATTTATAGGGACCGATTCACTATCAGGAATCGTACTGTAGATAAACGGTTTCTCGCTGTGTAGTTTCCATCCCTCCGATTATCATAACCGTTAAAATTCTTAACAATACTGTAATGTTTTATTTTACTATTGTCTTAAAAAAAACAAAGAAAACAGTTTTTATGCAAGCAATACAATTAACAGCCACCACTAAAAGGCAATTTGAACATCACATCATTAGTGGACCATTTAAGGGTAGTATAAAAGAAAAATGACTCAAATGTGTGTAAATGTCCAGCATCATTAATTAGGTAAAGACTGCTTACATCAGCTTCTTAGTCGAACAGCTGCCTGAACTACAAGCTGTCCTGCACTTACCAGGAACATAGAGCTGGACTTTTGCAATTACTAGCTTAAGCGTTTTTACTCCAATAAAGTGTGTGTGTGTGTGTGTGTGTGTGTGTGTGTGTGTGTGTGTGTGTGTGTGTGTGTGTGTGTGTGTGTGTGTGTGTGTGTGTGTGTGTGTGTGTGTGTGTCTATATGTCTATATATATATATATATATATATATACACACAGTGCCTTGCAAAAGTATTCAGACCCCTGACCAATTCTCTCATATTACTGAATTACAAATGGTACATTGAAATTTCGTTCTGTTTGATATTTTATTTTAAAACACTGAAACTCAAAATCAATTATTGTAAGGTGACATTGGTTTTATGTTGGGAAATATTTTTAAGAGAAATAAAAAACTGAAATATCTTGCTTGCATAAGTATTCAACCCCTGTGCTGTGGAAGCTCCCAGTTTACACCGATGAAAGAAATTGCCCTAACGAGGACACAATTACCTTACCATTGGCCTCCATCTGTGAACCATTAAAGTTGCTGTCACATTTTCTGGATAGAGATAAAGCAATACAAATGCATAGATTAGGGAAAGGGTACAAAATAATATCCAAGTGTTTGGATATCCCAGTGAGCACAGTTGGTTCAATAATCAGGAAGTGGAAGCTGCATCACACCACCCAGGCACTGCCAAGAAAAGGCCGTCCCTCAAAACTCAGCGCTCAAACAAGAAGGAGACTTGTGAGAGAAGCCACAGAGAGGCCAACAATCACTTTGAAGGAGCTACAGAGTTCAGTGGCTGGGAGTGGAGTAATGGTGCACCAGTCAACCACATCAAGAGCTTTGCATAACACTGGCCTGTATGGGAGGGTGGCAAGAAAGAAGCCGTTACTCAAAAAGTACCAACTGAAAGCACGTCTGGAGTTTGCCAGAAAGCATGTGAGTGACCCAGCTGCGATGTGGGAAAAGGTTTTGTGGTCAGATGAGACCAAGATAGAGCTTTTTGGCCAAAACTCAAAGCGCTATGTGTGGCGCAAACCTAACACTGCCCATGCCTCAAGACACACCATCCCTACAGTGAAGTATGGTGGTGGCAGCATCATGCTGTGGGGATGCTTCTCATTAGCAGGGACTGGGCATCTTGTTAAAATTGAAGAAAGAATGGATGGAGCAAAATACAGGGAAATACTGCAAGAGAACCTGCTTCAGTCTGCTAAAAAAACTGAAGCTTGGGAGGAAATTCACCTTTCAGCAGGACAATGATCCCAAGCACAAGGCCAAAGCAACATTGGAGTGGCTCAAGAACAAAAAGCTGAATGTCCTACAGTGGCCCAGTCAAAGTCCTGATCTCAATCCCATTGAGAATCTGTGGCACTATTTGAAAATTGCGGTCCACAAGCGTCGTCCAACCAACCTGAACAACCTGGAGCAAATCTGCCAAGAAGAATGGGTCAAAATCACTCCGACACTGTGTGCAAAGCTGGTACATACTTACCCCAAAAGACTTAAAGCTGTTATTGCAGCAAAACGTGGCTCTACCAAATATTAATGTGTGGGGGTTGAATACTTATGCAAGCAAGATATTTCAGTTTTTTATTTTTCTTAAAAATATTTCCCAACATAAAACCAATGTCATCTTACAATAATTGATTTTGAGTTTCAGTGTTTTAAAATAACATTTATATATATATATATATATATATATATATATATATATATATATATATATATATATATATATACACACACTACCGGTCAAAAGTTTTAGAACACCCCCATTTTTCCAGTTTTTATTGAAATTTAAGCAGTTCAAGTCCAGTGAATAACCTGAAATGGTACAAAGGTAAGCGGTAAACTGCCAGAGGTTAAAAAAAAAAAAGTTTAGGTTAGCAAAAACTGAAAAATAATGTACATTTCAGAGTTATACAAAAAGGCCTTTTTCAGGGAACAAGTAATGGGTTAACAACTTACAGCTGTTCTGCAGCAATGGAAGTAAATTAAGCCTTGAAAGTTGATGCTAACAATTCCTACAGGTGTCCCAACTTTTGTTGATTACTTACAAACCCTCTGTCTGTATAAAAGCAGTGTTGGAACAGACTGTGTTACTACACCCTCTTAAGCATTATTTGGACAGTATTGTACTGCAGGAAGTAGTATATTGCTCTCATAATGGCGAGAAAAAGGCAATTAACAAAGGAAGACAGACAGACCATTATAACCCTTAAAAGTGTAGGTCTTTCCTTTAGAGAAATTGCAAAGAAAGCCAAGGTGTCAGTGAGTACAGTTTCCTACACCATCAAAAGGCACTTGGAAACTGGAGGAAACTCTGACAGGAAGAGGTCTGGCAGACCCAAAGCCACAACAGAATCAGAAGACAAGTTTCTGAGAGTCAACAGCTTGCGTGATAGGCGGCTCACAGGACAACAGCTTCAAGCATAGCTTAACACTGGTCGAAGTAAGCAAGTCTCAGTTTCAACTGTGAAGAAAAGACTTCGAGCTGCAGGTTTGACAGGTCGAGTGGCAGTAAGAAAGCCATTGCTAAGATGGCAAAATAAGAAAAAGAGGCTTGCCTGGGCCATGAAGCACCACCAGTGGACTACTGAAGACTGGAAGAAGGTCTTATGGACCGATGAATCAAAATTTGAAATCTTCGGTTCATCACGCAGGGTTTTTGTACACCATCGAGTAGGCGAAAGGATGGTTCCTCGGTGTGTGACACCAACTGTCAAACATGGAGGAGGAAGCATGATGGTCTGGGGCTCTTTTGCTGGATCCAGAGTCGGCGACTTGCACAGAGTGAGTGGCACCCTGAACCAAAACTGCTACCACAGCATTTTGCAGCGCCATGCAATACCCTCTGGTATACGCCTAGTTGGTCAGGGGTTCATCCTACAGCAAGATAATGACCCAAAACATACCTCCAGGCTATGTCAGAACTACCTTAGAAGAAAAGAACGAGACGGTAGGCTTCAAATCATGGAATGGCCAGCACAGTCTCCAGACTTAAACCCCATCGAGCTGGTTTGGGATGAAATGGACAGAAGGGTGAAAGCAAAGCAACCTACAAGTGCAACACATTTGTGGGAACTTCTGCAACAGTGTTGGGAAGAACTTTCCAAACAATATTTGATTTCCATTGTAGAAAGAATGCCACGAGTGTGTTCGGCTGTTATATCTGCAAAAGGTGGCTACTTTGATGAGTCAAAAATTTAGATTAAATTTTGTTAAACAAAACGATTCCATGATTTCTTTTTTATCTCCAATTGTTTATTTGTTCTATGCTTTAATTTCAGAGTACATTGAGACATTAAACTGCGTAAATTTCAATAAAAACTGGAAAAATGGAGGTGTTCTAAAACTTTTGACCAGTAGTGTATATATATATATATATATATATATATATATATATATATATATATATATATAGAGAGAGAGAGAGAGAGAGAGAGAGAGAGAGAGAGAGAGAGAGAGAGAGAGAGAGAGAGAGAGAGAGAGAGAGAGAGAGAGAGAGAGAGAGAGACAGAAGGTCGCTGTTACACAGACTGTGTTGGAATAAACTTTTAGAGAGAGAGAGAGAGAGAGAGAGAGAGACACACACACACACACACACACACCGGAATCTGATGAGTCAACGCCCCGTTTTGAACGATCGCCCCACCCCAACTTTTAGCTGAAAGTCACATTTTCACCATTAATTTCCGTTTTTTATAACCACACGCAAATAATGCCTGAGGAATATCATGGCTCACATGAATAGAAAAAACTGCCTAGGTAGTTGCTCTATGCATTGAATGATTCAGGGTTAGGTTTAGGGTTATCTTCAGTTCAGATAACAAAAGACGTGCAGTTTCTCGGTTTCGGATCAGATGATGCAGAGTCCACAGTCCGATTGATTACGCTTGCCTGTTATGCTACAATATATTTTGGATTTAAAAAAACAATCATTTTAAAAAGGCACTGCAAGAGCTTGTAACTCAGGCACCATTTTTTTTGTATTGAACATTTTAATGCTATAGTGCTGCTTTGGATGTTAACTGATTATTTTGCATTGTGTTTTCACACGGGACACTGCAATTTCTTACTTACAGAGATTATGTAAAGCCGTTTATTTTAGTGGACCGAAAATCCCTTTTTTTTATTGTGTAATGCATGTCCCTATAGCTAAAGAGTAGTATTTAATGTATAGTAAATTGAAATAAAAGGTTTTGAAAACTACAGAAATCTCTAATATTCATTTTCTCATATAAATTGTAGCTATGCAAAACAGAAAAACTTCCTTTTGAGGCTGTACATTTAATACCAGACAAGTCAGCTAAAGTAGATTTTGTCATTATGTAAACTATTACAGTAAAAGCTCTCGAGTAGGACCCAAGGCTATAGTTATGATATTAACTTCAAATAAATTAAAATGTCTTTTGTTTCACATTCTTACCAAATGCATTTTTAGGAATATATTATTAATCTAGAAATGCAAACTGCGACATTTCGGCAATAGCCACAAGTGCAAAACGTTGTAAAATCAAGACGATTGGTTTGAGCCTCAGCTCTCCCTGACTTATAGAATGAAGAAGCATTCCTTAATTAGCTCATCGGGTTAAGTGCAAGCATTAATGGGCCTTTCCCAAACTCCAGCGTGACATCTTTCTCCAAACATGGCCAACAAGAAAGTTCCATTAGCAATATTAATACAAGCTTAGTTGATCATTTTCATTCAATTAACTTCTTTCAATTAAATAGATAGCTTGACAATAGAAGTGATAAAAGATCTGAAGGGATGGCTGATGACTCCAACCAAACATTAGCGTGTTAGGGGTCAGTAGTATTAAACGCACTGTAAATCTAGCATTCAATTTGGAAAATGCATTTCCCCTGCTCCCTCCACTTTAATAGGCAGTTTTAGCTGACAGGAGGTGTTTGTACCAATCTTATATGGAATTTCTTGCAAAACCATCTTCACCTGCTCAAGTTCCTGGCTCAAAACAAGAAACTTTCCACCTCCAATGAGCTGAGAAAGCTTTCATTAATTATAACAGGTTCAATCCTTTTTGTGAAGTTCAGTGGTTCAGGAAGTGTACCAATACATAAGTGAGCAGAGGTATGCTGTCTCTTCTCTTGAAAATACAAGATAATCATGCATTACTTAAAGAATTGCCTATTATTATTATTACCTTTTAAACTGCAGAGCAATAACAAAATAAAAAAAAGTACTTTATTTATTTTAGTTTTGATTCACATTGCTCACTACACAGTAAATAAATCAATTAGCCTACACATTAAACAAACCAGCAGCAGTATCTTAAAAATGTGTGGTTGCTTTTGTGAAGCATGAGTTATTCCAGAAGTCCTTACCTTGAAAAGCTGAATCCACTGCTTCTGCTCTGCCTGGATGCGCTGCTGAATTTCAGTGTTGGTTTTCACCCCCACGCTCTTGAACGCTGCAATGTATTCCTCACGGTGCTCAGGCTTGGTTTCTGGGTAAGCCAGCTGGATGATTCCTAAGCAGGCATCTCGAAGGCAGCGTGACAACGAAACCAGCTCCAACAATGTGAACGGCATCATTGACGACTGGCACTGCCCTGCAAGAAGAAAACTGGACATTTATGTTTTTAAAACAAAATCTTAGGAACTAACTGTATGACTACATCATATTTACCACTGTTTTATTATAGTTTTTTTTTCAATTTACAGTGGTACGTATACAAGAGCGGGGCATAACAAGTGCAATTATTATCTTAAATCTGCAATAAATGTAGTCATTTAGAGATATTTCAGAAAAAAATATTTCATATGTTATATATTTTTGGTAGCTTGTTTAGAAAGCAAGTAACTACAATAGCATCTTTATTATCCAATCCTTGACTCTCCAATAACCTCTCATGTTAAGTTGTGTGCAATGCACTTCTTGCAATACAGATAATGCATCCAACCACCTTCCTCCCTCTTTTGGTTACTGTGCACATTATTAGTGTCCTGCCTTTTACGCGACCTGTTTTTTTTTTTTTTTATTTAACTGCTATCCCCTAGATGTCCCTGCAGCCACTCCAGTTATAGTAATCAAATTCACAATTAATAAATCAACACATTACGTTTTGACTAATTAGAAAAATAAAAGCTAATTATGATGAGTATAAATGGTAATTGAATAAATTGATGCGTTAAAAGAACAATCAAGAGACCTAAACATGGAGTCAAAGACATCGCAATCAAAAAGCATTTCATTGAGTGAACGCACGCAACAATATCCACCTGGTGTTCTGTACACTGATAGGTATCATTTATTTTGCACAACTTGCAATTTATCTTTGGACCACACTTGAAAGTCAACAATAGACCAACATTTATCTTCAGAAAAACACAGAAAATGAAAGGCTGAGATTGACAGCTATGAGACGACATCCTCCAGTAAAAAATGTAAGGGGAACGAAAATGATGAACACCGACGAGATGTTATTTTCGATTTGACAGAGGCATTTGTTTGTGCTAATATTCCCCTGGAAAAAATCGACAATCACAAACTACGTGCATTTCTGAACAAACATGTAATAAATGCGGGAGCAATTCCTACAGCAGGTCAACTGAGAAGGGAATATCTACCCCAAATTGCTGAGTTGCACAAGATGAAAATTGTACAACTGGTAAAGATGTCTGACAGTGTATCTGTAGTTACTGATGAGTCTACAAATGCAAAAGATCGGTATGTTTTGCACATTTTGTTTGCTCTCCAAGGACTATCGAATACCTTCGAACTGAAAGTAATATTAGCCGATACAGTTAATCAGCAATCTGTGAATTACTCATCGGTGGCACAGGGCGTTGTGAAATGTTTAAACACATTTGAAGTTAATTTTAATGTGACTGGATTTGTCTCCGATAATGCCAGTTACACGATCAAGGCATACAATGACATTCTTCGAGGTTTACTGCCAAATTCAGTACATTTGACTTCTAATGCCCACATAATTGCCCTTGCCAGCAATATCTGGGCAAATAATTTTCCGAAAGCAGACAAGCTGGTTACAACCGTTAAAAAAATTGTTTAAACATTGCCCAAGCAGAAAACTACGCTTTAAAGACCACCTGACAGAAGCAATCCAACCAGAAGGCTGTACTTTACCCATAAAGTTGCCATCTGAGCCATGCAAAACACGATGGGGCAACTTGGTATTCTGCTGCTGAATATCATTCCTAATACATCCCTTTTTACGCAGGCTTCGTGGAAAAGGAAATGCACATTTCACCAAACAGTGTAGTGTTAAAGTACCTCCAGAAATTGCTTAAAGATGTGCAAAGTTTAAAATCTCAACTTTCCCTAATTGCGACGCATGCCAAGGAACTGGTGGTTCTGATTCAGTGGTTTGAAAGCCGTGAAGTGAGAGTCCATCAAACATATAATAAAGCTGCAGAATTAAAAAATTCACACTGAGCAATGGCAGAAGAGGTACACAGCACAGACGCCACAATAAACAAACTATGTGTAAAAACCTTCCATGATGTTTCTGAAAAACTGACTAATTACTACAACCCGGATCAATGCAAAAAGAAACCATGTTTTTTTCAACCAGCTCATAACTTTCTGATGGCAGTAAGGATATTCGACCCACAACAAGTGTGTAGTTTCGATCTGGAAGTCCTCCCATTATATTCTATTCCAGGATTTGATGGTGACTGTAAATCAGAAATGGACAAATACCTACCATATGCAAAAGAAAACAGCAGTAGAATGACTTTGAATGAATTTTGGATTAAAGCTGAAGAATTATTTCCCAATTTAACACGAAAGGCTAAAATATATTTGTCAGTTGTTACCAATTCTGTAGATGCTGAAAGAAGTGTTTCTTCTTATGGCCAAGTTTTTACAGAACAATGTCAATCTATGAAAGAAGCCAGAGTTAACCAACTGACGATGCTTAAGTTTAATAGCAACATTTAATGCATGGGTCATTTTCTTTCATGAAACTGTAAGTGACACTTAATGTGCTGCTTGCAAACAACCTTGCATTGTTATTGTTATTATTATTATTATTATTATTATTATTAGTAGTAGTAGTAGTAGTAGTAGTAGTAGTAGTAGTAGTAGTAGTAGTAGTAGTAGTAGTAATATATGTTACAGCATTGATGTTATGATTTCAGTATTTTATATAATAAATATTTTGTTTACAAATTATGTGTTCCTACTAGTAAACTGAAACATTTAAATTATTTATTTAGACATTCTAAGAAATAATATTGAATAAGACGTATTAGTAATAAAGGGACGCGTGACTAAATAAAATGTCTGTAGCTGCTGCTGCCGCCTAATCAACGAGCATTAATAGAATGACTAATTGAGATGATTAAAGGAATCGGGAGATTATTAATCAATAAGTGGTTTAATTAAGCAGACTACATGACCACCTTGCGGTGGGAGGAATGAAGTGCAGCCTAAGAAAGCAGATCGATGCTACATTGTCATTTTAAAAGAAATGATCTGAACAAGATAATGTATTAGTTCAGATAACAGTGGCTTGACAGTAATCGATTTTTTCCCCTGCACTATTTGGAATGCATTTACCTTCTGTTGGAATTCCGAAGAATTCGCTGTCGTGAATAGAAATGAGTGAATGACTGAACAGAGAACTGAAGAGATAGAAGAGGGGTATGAGCCTATTGGAGTCTTCTGGCGACATTGGTGAACCCCGCGAGATCACCTGTAACAGTGGAACCATGGACCTGCAAACACACAGGAAAACACCTTCAAACACATGGCAATGGCCTTTTTTATTAAATGAGTGACTGGTGCAATACTGCTCCCCATGCTCCTTATACCTCCAGTCCTTAGCTTATTTTTTATTGTTTTTTGTTGTTTTACCTCTTTCAAGCAACCCTCTCTTTTTTTACTTGTTCATTATTATATATAGAACTGGAAGTTATCTACTGATTTCTCCAATGTCATTTTGTTATTTGTGAATTGTAAACATGTCACATTTTTGTGGAAGTAATGGGCACATAAACATAAAATCAGAAAGTATTTTAATGTGCAGATGTTGTAGGTCGTAAGCAGCACATTGCTTATATATGAGCACATATTCGAAACATGTTTATTTGAAATAACAGTACTAATAACAATCACGTGGTCAAAGTGAGCTATAAATTAGGACTTTCACTCCATTTTTAGCTTTGAACAAAAGTCTAGCAGCCATTACACAGGTAATCTTATGGTAAAGGTTTCTTACCCAGTTATCATTTTTGTTGTCATTGAAGTTATTAAGTGCCAAAGATGCCTCAAAAACCTTGCATTGAAGGCCAAACTGTACAGAAGTCTGAAAGAACAAGTGAACCATGTTAATTTAGTACCACAATGTATAACATAGTTCTTCATCTGCTGAAAGCCTTGTAAGAAACACTCTACCTTCCAAAAAAGTCCTATGGATTAGGGTAAATAGTACATTACATACAAAATACTCATTCCTGGAAAAATCTATAGGTAAAACTGTACTCTGTTGCAAACCATTAAAAATAATCCAAAAAAAACATACATATATTTTTCACTTGTACAGCTATGTATTTAAAAACTGGTACTTTACTGCACAAAGGCAAGCTTAAAAGAGGAAGGGAAGCCAATGTGTCTGTTAACAATACGCCTACCTAAAACCACAGCACAGCTCTTTTTTTTTGGGGGGGGGGGGGGGGGGGGTGCATTTTTCTGTTTAATTGTCCTTTTTAAGGAGAAAGTGTAACTTTACAACATTAACGAGGGGAGATATAAAAAGAGAAAATGGTTGAACATCACATCCCGGAGGAATTTCTGGGCCTCCATATTAAAAGGTGTCAAATTCCTTACATGCAACGAAATAGATTCAATGACCCATTAAGCTTTATTTAGGTGAGGCACCTTCCATTAGTAAACTAGTTGATGGCAAGGATTCCATCCCAGGTCATAAACAGGTCCTGGTTTCCTGCAGAGCTCATTTAAGTTAATGAAGATAATACAATGGCACTGGGCTGCTCCTCACAATGGAAGAGGGGGTCACCAGAGAGAGATGGCATGCTTCAACACTCTCTGGGAATTACAAGGTGTTAGAGGATAAGAGATAACACTGGTACCTGCCCTCTAAACAATCCACAGAACAGGTATAACACGCATGTGTAAATGGGTGCTGTATTGTGCACGTGCCTTTGTCTGAATCCATCTTTCAACCCCTCTTTAATGTAATGGTTAACCAGTATAAGATAGCACAGACATGGTAATTGGGGAGACTGCAGAAGAAAACGCTGCATACAATAGTTCCAACTTAGAGAATCAAACTATTGGCACCTCGCTGTGCTAATTCAAAGTGTACATACCTAATTTGAAGATGCAGGAAGGTTTAAAAGGGCACATCAATTCAGAAATGCAAATAAAATCACACAGCATTGATATCATATATTTACTGAAATCCATGTAATATTCCATTTAAATTGAACATAGCAAATACATTTAACATTAATGCTTGATAAATAAATTTAAAAAAACACAAAGTGCACTAAAGACAATCCAAATCAGTTTGCAAAAATAAACAAACAAAATCTGGCTGTAATATGACCTAAGCTTCAAAGCAAACTGAGATCTGATGTTTTTTAAATGTGTGCAAAACAGTTCCTTGAAATTAGTATCACCACACTAATGCAGACTGACATGCATGATGTGGAGCTTAAAGGAAATTGACCCCCTACTTCAATCAGTGAGATCTTCATGAAGCTTTCCATATGCAATAAACAAAGACTCTGCATTATAATGAGAACAGAGCATCAAGAATAAAAATGACCTTGGACTCTTGAAACATTTTGATGCAATATCATGGTTAAAAAACAAAAAAATAAATAACATGATGATTCAGAAATAATATTATTAAATAAAACTAAGCAATGTATACTGTGTGATATCAAAGCTAAGGAGTTATACAACTATCACTCCATAAATCTTTCAAATTTCACATGACGAGTAAAAGAAATTGAAGGCTTTACTGTAATTAAAGTAGTTTAATGCTCAATCAGGCTGGTTCACTATATATTTCACTTGGATGACATAGCACTTCACATTATGATGGAAAGACCACAGCAGCCTCATGAGAGGGATACTTTATATCATACATTTTCATTGTATTTAGGTTCTTGATTAACAGCCTATCATGTGTGCCGTCAGGTTGTTTCTAATTAGATATTTCTTTCTTTTTTTTTGGCATGCATACTAATCCACTCACCCACTTGGTCAGTTTCTAAGAAGCTGAACTTGTGAAATGTGGTGGCTTGAAATGAACACAGGGGGTGTGCAGCTGCAATATCTGCCCCCTTTGTATCTGTGATCTCTACTGCACTGTATATACGTTTTACATTCACTTACTCTGAGTTTTATAGGGGAAGAAATTACAGTTGCATTCCCACCATATTAGTCATTTCTAAAACCACCCAACTTCAGAAATCCATCTTTTTAGAAGTCTGTCCGGTTGTAAAAGGACATTAGTTAGCAAGCCTGGTAAATAATGATCAAAGAAACCTCAACAGAGAATTCTACAAGTCACACATATTAGGATATTAAAAACGGATAGAAATGAAATATTCCCCAAAAAGTACAGTAGATTGCAAAAAGGATCTCTTTTAACAAATCAATTAAACCATACATGAAAGCATGAAACACATTTTAAAGTTTGTGATATAACCATACAATATATGCCATGGGACACACATTTCAGAAGGGCTAAGGGTGGAGCAGGGTATTAAGCTGGCACTGCCCTCTCACCTCTCCATGACAAGGTTGAGGCACATGGGAAACCCTTGGTAGCTAAAGGGTGATAGCACAGTCCATATTTGACTGTACTGTACATCTGTGTTGTGTGAAAACACATTTCCTGGCTTCTGTTTAACAAGCTAAAAGGCATGCAGCCTAAACTAATACACTGTAGAATTAAAAGGCTACAGAACATCCTGCAGCATTTACAGCAAATGTGTTATTTGCTTTTGATGTACTTTTTTCAACATAATCACAATAGTTTGGGTGTTTCTATTCACACACCCAGTCATAAATCAGCTGTGGAACAAAATCATATATATTTAATGATAAAGGATTCTCTGCAATGCTTATTTATATACAGCGAACTTGCATGTGAAGGGGCCCCCAAACAGCCTTGGTGCTTGGAACTTGGTGTCAGCTTTTAAATACAAATCTATTCAAAAGCAATGCCGAGTATCCTTTGTGATTGGCTGTATTCCCCACCTGATTTGTATGATGTGCAAGTAAAAATATCAAAACAGTGAGGATTATGTTGAAAAAGATATCACTGCTATACAT
Organism: Acipenser ruthenus; assembly: GCF_902713425.1. Classification (NCBI taxonomy): domain Eukaryota; kingdom Metazoa; phylum Chordata; class Actinopteri; order Acipenseriformes; family Acipenseridae; genus Acipenser; species Acipenser ruthenus. The sequence goes on along the minus strand of NC_081191.1, from coordinate 95,353,300 downwards.
ACAAAACAGGTCACAGCACAGGTAAAGTACACAGCAGGGTGTTCTGTAACCATTTACCATGTACTGCCCTTTTTTTTTTTTAGATAAGGAAAAACATTATATTTGCAGACATTTTGAGTATTGCCTGCAAAGAATTTCTGGAAAATAGTTGCCATATTGGAACAGCTTTCTTTGGCTGCAGGGTGGGTATGCATAATAACAATAGTACAATTCACAATACTGTGAGGGCCTTCCTCTACAAGTAACTGTTTGTATTAAAAATACAAAGAACCAAATATATTTAGTATTTTCATTAAAGTGTATTTGCCATGAAAATGCAACAATTCCTTATGTCCGAAAGCAATTGTGGTGTTCTGCAATAAATTTGCAATACATTTAAACTGCAAACACTAAGCATCATTTAATTGACAGCGATGCCATTTCTGTTATTCTGGATATGTTTTAATTTAAATGTTATTTAATTTCACTGTGATTATGGATAGGTCAGCAATCTCTCTCCCTCTCTCTCTCGGCTGCTACTTCAATTAAAAAAGGATTTGCAATTCAGCAAACTCACACCAAGACTACGGCAAATTTCCACCAGCACTAAATGTAACTGGACAAGCATGACCGGGCTTGTCAATTAAAACAACCTTGATTTGAGGTTTAATGCCATCTCTGAAGAACACCCCCAGTTTCACGGTGGCTCATGACAGTGTAAGCAAAACAAAAGCCTTGGTTCACTGATGTCTTTTGCCATGTAAACTACACAATTATAGCCGGAGCTCTAAACAAACTTCTGAGTCACAGTCTTGCCCCCAAGTCTTCCCGTGCTGTTAACGACATCAGACTACTGAACAAAGCCTGTACAGTGTGTGATGCATGCAATTAGAGGGTGATTCCTCCCAAAAGCATCTGCATGCAATTGCATTTGAACACCCCTGTTGCTTTTCCAAAAGGCTTAATTTCACTTACAGTACATCAACCTGAAAAAAAAAGTTTACATCCCATCCACCTGAGGATTAAGAATAAGTATTAATTGATTTGGCACAACTCATGGAATTTCAAGGCACTTTAAAATCACAGTGCAAACTATCCTACACTCATTCAGGCTCTGCATTTTCAGTCTCAATGCAGGCTAACTCGTCTTCTTCATGGAGCTAATTATTTTGTACAGCTCTCCAATAATGATGGAAACAGACAGATAGAATTTATGCTAAAAGCTTTAGCCGAGACATGCTAGAAAAGTGAATACAAATGAAAAACAAGAAAGAGCAATGGTTTGGTAAGCAGATTCTGATCTTTCAAGTAACATGTAGGAGGACAGTGTCATTATCTGCACTTCTGACACTAACACATGCACGTTAGATTGGGGACAGAGAAGCATGACACGGGAAGTGAAAACAAACAAGCAAAATTACAGCTGAGGCTGATCCATGCAAAAGGGACTTAAACCTACAGTTAACAGAATGTTCAATTACAGAAGGTTCATTTAGTAAATGTCTTCCCAATCTGAAATGGAACATTTCATAAAATAAAATCCAATTTTGTTTTTTGCCCACTCTCCTCTTAGACATGTCTCTTTGGCGCATATTTTTTTGTAGTGATATAGATTCGAACATTTTTATTGTAACAGAGGAATCAATTTCCCCCCCTCTCTTTCTCTTACTGTTTCAACTACTGCTCTGCTCTAAATTAAGAAATACATTTTATTTAACTAGACGTTCTGTGAATTTTACGTAACGATCTACACAGGCAGAAATGTACTGTTTCATGTCATTCTTCTGTGTGGTGGTGCAGTAAATCAGTGCTCAGGAAACAGCAGCTGCGCTCCAACAATTGCAGCAACATAAGCACACACCGCTCTCCTGCCTTCAGTGAGCTTCTTTGCCAGGAGTGCACCAGTAAAATCCTCGCTAGAGCATGGATACATTTAAATCCAGTAATTATTAGCCAGAGAAGCAGGTTATTTGCAGCAATAAAAGACTGGCGCCCTAATTCAGAAGCAGCTATGATCTCCTCATCTCACATCCTGCCCTAATGCAATTAGCCTGCAAAGAGCTAATTACCCTAATCGAGGAATGACAGTTTCACTGACATCTTACTTCCTCTGACAGCCATAAACACCAGTGGGTGAAGACAGCGGCTAATTGGTTTGCTTCATCATTATTTACATTAGTGTTTGCATTACTGAGGAGAAAATGCTATCCAATGGCTGAAGCATTTGAAATAAGTGGTTTATTACGAACACTTAAAGCAATCTGTTTACCGCCCAAAAATGGTGTTTCGTTTAACCTGTATTTTAATCTGTGAAAAATGATTAGAACTGTGTACCATTCAATATGCTGCCTCGAACAGAGGGCACAGGGCAGTGAAACTATAGGGTGTGGATGCTGTGGTTTGTTTTGTTGAGGATTTGTATGACTGATTTAGCAATGTGCAGGTTTTTGAGGACGTGCGTGAAATGATAAAAATCATTATTGTTTGTCGTTACTGTACTTCTACAAGACACAAACACTGAGGGGCAGCAGGACATGTTTCTGGACTCTGTAGGTGCTTGCAGGGCTCTTGACATGATGTGTGTTTGCAGGATTAAATTCCCCTTCGTTTATATTAAAAAAAAAAAAAAAAAAAAAGAATACCTAGATATTTTACTTTTATTGATTATTATTATTATTATTATTATTATTATTATTATTATTATTATTAGTAGTAGTAGTAGTAGTCCTATTTAAGGCCCAGTGGGTGGACTACGCCAGCGGCACAGCGGCAGCCAGTGCACTTTGAAAAAATTCAATTTAAAATTCAATTTAGCATCCCTAAACAAATAGGGGTACTAACAAGGACTGAGCCTTAACTAACGAGAAGAAAACCGGTCAAAAAGGACTGTAAATTGAATATTCAAAACGAAAGGGGAGGTGGTACAGAGCATGCCCCCTAGAGCCCACTGGTCGACAAAAGATGTCATTTCGCCAGCGGACTCCGCGTGGGCGTGCTCTAACTTAATCCATGACCGGACAAGGGCCCTGAACATGGCCCCACGGTCAAAGAGACCCTCCCCGATCATCTTGCGCTTCCTGGTCTTGTAAATTGCCAGTTTAGCAAGAGCCAGGAGCAGATTCACGAGGAGGTCTCTCTTCCTGCTGGAGCCACGAACAGGGTGCCCGAAAATGAGGAGGATTGGAGAAAAATGCAGCCAGAACTGCAGCAACAGATTCCTGAGCAGCAGGAAAAACGGCTGCAGCCTGGCACATGAAAAATAAATGTGAGTTACCGACTCGGACTGACCGCAGAAAGGGCATGCGGCGTCCGAGTCGGTAAAGTGACGCAGGATCTCTCCTGACGCGAGCGCTCCGTGCAGCACCCTCCATCCCAAGTCCCCAGCTCCTCTGGGGACCAGCAGGGAGTACAGGGCCTCCCACTGGGGCCTCTCACCCTCCGGGGGTCGGAGGGGCTCCCGCCAAGCGGTGTCTCGGCGGGAGACGAGGGCGAGGAAGTGGAGGGTGTGGATCGTCATCGCATACAGGGTTCTCCTCGACGCAGATTGGAGGGGGGGGGTCGAGGAGTAGTAGTAGTAGTTCTTTGTAATTTTTACTACTTCTTGATATTGCATACTTCTTCCAGTTTTAACCAACATGTAAAGCACTTTGATATACTTGGTTAATAAAACTCAAATAATCCCTCTGTTTCTGTGATCTAAAGACATCACAACCAATGTGACATTGCAAAACGCACTTTGTTACCTAAAAAGACTGTCTGCTTGTGTTAGCAGCAGCTTTGTGGATGACCTGTGTGAGTAGGGGAGTGATGATTGCTCACCTCACTTTGGGGACCATCATACGATGTTGCACCATCAGTGTGTGACAAATTGACGCCATCATAGTGAAGACGTCCTCACTGGCGCAATCTCGCCACACCAGGTTCAGGAGTGCGTTTGTCTGCTGCTTTGTGTCCAGCTTGTGTATGCACTGCTCTGTTATGAACTGGACTGATATCTTGCGATCCTCCTGCAAAAAATGCAGCAATCAGGCAAATAGGGAGTGGCTAGGCAAAGTACTGCTAGACATTCACATAACAACAAAGGTACTGATGGTAAAATAATTAAGATATATAAAAAGTATTTAGATCTTTCTTGAAAAAAATGACTCCTTGAACGAGCCAAACGGGCACATATTGTACATGTTAAGACTTTGTTCTCCATGTCAGGGAAGCAGAATGTCTAGAGTCTAGCGATCACATTAGCCACATTTGGTGTGGGGTTAACAGCACTGTGCTTTCATGACATACAGACTGTATCTTAATTCAAACAACAGTGCTGAAACAGCTAATTTCTTCTTTCCTTTGTACTTTTGATGTATTTAGTCTTTATTATTGAAAATATTTTGTTTTTATGTTTTATTTATTAACTTTGCTCCAGCACAGGTACACCTCAATAGTGCAAGCACTAATACAAAGACACATAAGTGTAGTAAAAAGGTTACCACCTTTGTGTGCTCCCTTGGCATTGAGACAAGCTATAAGAAAAAAGTGAACTCAAGAACTGCAAGAGCAACCCAGATGCTTGTATCAGTTTATGATACAGTGCTCAAACTTTTTGTGGATTTGATAATCATAAAAAATCATGTATTCGGATCCATGTTCCCTTTCTTGAGATCTAAGGATCTAAGATCTTACCTGGGAAGACATTGTTTTCATCCCACCATCCTCCTCATCATCATCCGAGTCACTGATGACCTCCTGTCTGCTGGTGCTGGTCACAGACACGGGTAACTGGGGTAGGAGGGTTTGTAGTGTTCTCAAGTACAGCAGCAAGCCTTCTTCTGAGAGGCTACCTACAAGCAATCACACACACACGCACACGTTTGTTTTCTGTGAAATTTAACATATTAAACAGTTAAAATTGTAACTCTTCATCACAACTCCTTACATTACATAGATTCTTCTTCATTTGTTATTGTTGTAATTATTATAACACATAGATATATAAAAACAGGCACTCTGCTAATACAATCTGAGATCTAACCTAGACAAAAATATCCTATTATGTGTTTTCTATATGATCATCACATTTTCCTTAAATAAAAAAACAAGCCTCAAGGCTGATTGTAGGTCAGACAGGTGGGTAACATATGAACATTGTGCTGTTCACTGAAGCCTATTGGAGAATCATTGCTTGTGCAATGCTAATATGCTTCCCCATAATAATATTTACAAGCATATTAGTAAGCATGTCAAACAATGATCGATACAGAGAAAATGTTGATACCAAGTTTCAGTGCAATTTAATAAACTGTTTTCCAGATGCAGTATATGCAATAATGTAAATGTGACATACAGATGGACAAATGTACAGACAAACAGACATCCCCATACAAGCCCAGAATCTAATACTCTCAGCTTATGCTGCAAAAATCTAAATACCAAGTTTCATCACAATTGTATAAGCGTGTGTGCAGTCTGAAGTGCGACACCCCTACCTACGCCTCTACTGTATCCCCATCTGGGGGGTAATTATAAGCAACACAAAAAACTAACAAAACTGTTAATTTAGAATCAATACATTAAAAAACAATAATAAAGCACTGAACATAACTAATTGCAATTGTATATGCTTGTGTTTCCACTGTATGGAAATACAAGCATTGTGGTGGTGTGCAGAGCTACAGGTAACAGGCTCCTTTACCTAAGTGTGTTTCCCCAACAGCTAGGACAAAATATAACAGCCAAGGCGCCTTGACATGAGTCAGCAGAGAGGCGCTCACTGTCCCCAGTAATGCATGCAGAAACGGTTCAAAAGGGAAAGAGCAACGAGCATCAGCCAGTGCTGGAATGAAAAAGTGGAATATCTGATCTGTGAACGGCGAAGATATAAACTCCTCCATGAAGCCTGCAAAAACATATTGCCTGCAAAAAAAAAAGAAAGAATAAGTAAAATTAAATAAATAATAACTGTTTTATATTAATATATAAGTTTGGTGTGCATCTTGGGGACAGGGTGTGTCTGTAAAGGTCATTTCAAAAGCTTAATGTACAAATTATTTCCACTTCGAGGTGAACCCAGAGGCAATGTTGCTGCTTCGCTTCCACATCTTTCTGAACTAATTTTGCTTTTCACACGGCACTCAAGCAAACAAACCAAACTTGATGCATTTGTCCTCGATCCATTTTCTATGGATCGAGGACGCTATTTTACAGCTGTGCTTGAAATAGAAATCCTAGCATTCCAACTTACAAGTACAGCTGGGTACCTAATGTGAAGCAAATATCTCAAATCGATTGGTCTTTATCATCAGTAAATCAGTAAATCAAAACATCACATGACCATATAACATCACAGGTCAAAGGTAAGGGTACCGTTCGAGTTACCCTGAGGGGTATACAAAACAACGAGAATATCTGAAATGAGAGATGAGCTCTTAAAAAGGGAGAGCGAATTTAATAAAACATAGGTGTGCCACTACAGATCATTTGAATAGACACCAGTGTATCAAACACATTTCTAATACACATTGGTCTACAGCTCTATATGAATCCATCTGGGTTTATTCCCCAGTGGTAATAGACTGACCCTTAACATTACTAAATGCAATTTAAACAATAAACAATATTTAACCACAAACATTTAATCAATACAGGAGACTCTGTTCCTACTATAAAGTATTTTATCTTCTAAAGATGAAGTTTTGTCTGGTTACATAACCCACATTATACTACGAATCAAACTAACAGTTTGAGTAGCTTGCAGTAAGGCCCTTTCTGAGCATTCTTACCTGGCACCCTGTGAACACGAGGAATAAGTAAAGTGCAATGGTTTGAGAACATGCTCCAGCAGAGCACTGGCATAGGGAACGTGAGGAGCATCACAATACTCCAAACAAGATGGAAGCTTGTGATTTACTAAAATGTAAAGTGTCCTGTAGTATCCTTAAAAAAAAGGGGAAAACAAGGTTAAAAACTGTATTCATTATTATTATTATTATTTTTTTGTTAAAACAATATTAGGTCTATATATAGAGGATACTGAATGATCATTCATAGTATGCGGTTTTTATTCGCCGATAGGGGCTCCGTTTTTTTCTCCTGTTACCGGTCTTAATGAAAGGGATACAGGCTGTTTGCATAAGTCAGGCACAGGCAGATCGGTAACTGGCATTTCTTGACTAAACTCGTTCTCAAGGAAATCGGAGTCCAAATCAAAACAACAACAGAAATCTGAAATTATTTCAAACATTTTAAAGTTGTTATAAAACACGTATTGGTGGTAGTATTGTTTGAACTACCGAAGCACAGCTCCATCCTGAATTTCAGCAGCACACCACTGCATGTAAGCAAAGGCACATTCAAAACTAGTTCCACATGTTATTCCACTGATGTTAGCCCACTGACGTGCAATAACAAAAATGTATCCCATGCTAGATATACCCAAGCTTGTGATATCATTTTTTTATTGCTATGTCATTTCAGTAGTATGAGATTTTATGAAAACAGGCGTGATCCAGGATCAAATAAAAACAGAAAAGCAAGTTTAGCACAAACTCTGATTTACACACACACATGCATAAACCTTTTGTAAGTGTAACATAGAAAGAGAATGGGGTTTGCTCTGCATTAAAATGCTGAATGCAGGTACATTACATGAACTTTGAAGAAGAAACTCAATTGTTTTTATAGACAGGTTTTTGTGATAATTCATAAAGAGAAAACGGAATATGAAACACACTCACCTTTATGTACCACATAGTGCAAAACTTGTTCAATTAAAGATGCTACACAATTTGCATCTTGCAAAACAGGCAAATATGTTTTCTCTGCAGAAAAGACTTCCAGCATTCTCATAGGAACTGCAACACTTAATTGGTCATCCGTGCAAGTCTGCAGAACCCTAGAAGTACAAAGAGCTCAGTATTTTGTATTAAAAAAAAAAAAAAAGAATTACTTTCAATGTTTATCAGTCAGGACACTGAAGAAAAGAGACGCATGCTTGTACTGACATGATGTCATGATACAGCAATGGATTCCCACTGTGTATCAGTTCATACCATTGGTCAAAATAACACACAACAGTTTTGTGGAACAGAAACTGTGTGGACTCAAAGACTGATGCAGACCATAACTTTACAGATGCATAACGTTACTGTGTTCTCACAATTGCTTCCTCACAGCCTTGGCTACAGCCCTTGCCCACTTCTCATGCTACACTTCTGTCTTTCCATTAGCTCTGCCTGTCTTCAGAGTTGCTCCATAACAAACCATTTCATGTCACTCACTAGCAACACTTGCATGTGTATCAGTGCAAGTAGTGAACTATAAACCCATTAAGTACCAAATAACATTTTCAGAACACAAGCTGTATTTATGTAATCTGATACATTCTAAATCAATGATACCATTCTAAAAGTGTTCAAGATTCACAACATACATTCCCCGTGTCCCATTTTGAGGACAGTCAAGTTAGACATGCCAGTAATCAGACCACTGAAATTTCACGCGAGCTATGAAGCTCAACACACAGAAAAGTTAACTTTATCATCACTGTAGGGAGGAAAACACCAAGAAATGTATCATTTTTAGGTTTAAATTTCTTAATGTATATTGAGGCGTCATAAAAGCATCTGGAGGGCTATATTTGCAGAATTATAAGTTCCATTTAAGGTTGGTTCATACTTCAGACTCCGACATCATTTCTGGTTGGAGTCGAGGGTCACTTGCAACGTGTGTCTTTTTTGGAAAGTCGTACAGCCATTTCTCATGTGTCTGCGACCTGAAATCATATAGGGTCGGATAATGTTGACAAATGTCAACATTAGCTGCATGGTCGGAGTGAAGCGGCACAGCTTTTATAGCTGTCTGCGCCGGATGTATCGCATTCATCTGTAACAGAAGTATGAACCAGCCCTTAGACTTAACTTTTGCGATTAACAAAATTAGAGTAAGTTATCATAACAATGATATCATAACAAAAAATGACAGTGTAGCCTGGACAATGGTACCTAATGGGTTAAAAGTGCAGTCTCTGGGTTTGCATGATGTGAGGAAATGCCTCAAGTAAATTAAACAATGGATGCAGACAAATGATCGATTGGCTTTATTCAAGCACACCACAAGAGTAAACACTTCTGTTCATCCTGACTCCTGTGCTTTTAATAAAGCTTTTAACCAGAGGGCACTGAATAAACTTTATATGAACACAGGTGAACAAGCTGCTGAACAAAGAGCAAGATCAGCTTCCAAATCTACACTGATTGGTCAAATAACTGGAGAATGTTAGTAAAATTATAAAACATACCTGCAACATAAGCCCAACATCCTCTGTATCTGGAACAAGCATGTTTGTCTGTCAGGGCCTACTAGCTGCTTGACAAACTGGACATTGGACTTCACCAAATTTTGACACATCCATATCTAAACAAAACATGTTAAAAAAGAAAAGATCTCCAGATTATTTCACAGGACATACATTATACATTAAATCCATGTATACCCTATGGTCTATTTTAATAGTCTAAACAGTGATGGATTTAAATACCACCACTCTTTAACTATATATTAATCCAGCTGGGGTTTCTCCCAATGGGTAATTTATTTACCCACTTACTAAAATGACTGCATATGATAGAGATACAGTGAAACGAGGTTCACAAAAAAACAAGTTTATACATATTAATACTGGTGTAATACCAGAATCCTTCAGTGTAAATGGCAAGAGAAAAGCAGTTTACTACACTAGTAGGAATAGAAATAAGACTCCTATTACATAGCAGTTTCACCCATTCCAGGTTTTACTACCAGCTTGATTAGCCCCGGTGTATAGGTAACAAGCTCGGGAGTGTCTTATTAAACTCATAGTTCAACCAGGAATGGATCAAACTGCTATGAAATGAGTCTTACTTCCATCCCTGTACTAGAAATAGAATAAAATCCAGTTAATACCAGGTTCAAGTATGGTAGTTATAAAAAAAAATGTGCATACCAAAAACAGAAAAGCAGCAGTATTGACTGGTGACCATTATATTCACCATTGGAAAATCCTACATACTTACCAGTCTATTTGAATCTTCACTCTGCCTGTAAAAAAATAGAAGCCGACGTACTAAAAGACTCAAATTAGCTGCATCACTGATGGAAAATCCCCCGCCTGATTGTGCTAAGCAGACACAGTAATCAAACTCGCTTCTTTGGATGGCATACTGGAAAGACAAACAAGGAAAATATATCATTTGATATAAACACTGTGCAAGTTAGCAAGAAGGTCAAATAGAGAGACAAATGGCAATTAAAATGACTTTCTAGACAGGTACTGCCACGTGCCCAAGAGTAAAGACTTATGTTTAAAACATTAGGATACATACAATTGTGCACGGTTTATATTACAATGCAAAGTACATGCACAGGTACCAGCCTTTGTATTCTTTTAAAAAAGTTCTCGTTCTAAAAAGTAAAGAATATAAAAGGCCAACATACTTGCTGTTTTCTGTCCTTGTAGCCTCGTACATATGATTGAATAATAACTGCATTCTTCAGTCTTTGTCTTTCATCCTGGTATATAAAAATAATAAATAAATAAATAAATAAATAAATAAATAAATAAATAAATAGGAAATGCATCCCAACAGTTAGGCTATACCTAACTCTGCAGCATCTTCAACTTCTACGTTCTTTGAAGGCAAATGGAAGACTTACAACCACCCAGCCTTTGGTCCAGAGTATGCTTGCTGTATTTTGGTTTGCCGATTATGAATCTGACATTCTGTACACTGCAGTTTGCAATATATACTTTCGAAATTAACTTTAACTGTCAATACAAAGATGATCCAGGTATCCTGTGTCTGTATTAGCCACACTGTTGAAATGTTGTAAACATAATTAGCAATTAAGTCTTGATTTTTACCTCTCTTTTCCTTCTTTCTTCCTGTGTACGATGTAAAAGTGAGGACTTTTCCTCCTTTAAGGAAAAAAAAAAGATTAAATTATTATGGAGTAGTGGAGCCGGCAGATCTGTGTTGTCCCCCGGCACTATAGGTCTGGTGGCATCGCTGTGGATCCGCAGTGTGAAAAATGACGGCTTGGCAGGAGCACGTTTCGGAGGACGCGTGGGGGGGGGGGGGGGGAGGAGGTTGCGAGTGGTGAGCCGAGGATACAGATAATAATTGAGCATACTAAATTGGGGAGAAAACCGGGGTAAAATTGGCAACGACTAAATTATTAAAAAAAAAAAGAAAAAAAAGCATACCACCTGATACCAGATAGTTTGATACAGGCAGAGAGAAAGGCAAAAGGGATGTCCTATTAGTTGTAATACAGGAAGCGAACTTTAGTGTTGAGCTGCCCAGGAAAATTGGCTTTACCGAATAAATGTGAAAAAATTGTGGGGAATAAATTAACAGCAAAACAAGACTTGAGAGAAAGTTGTAATGCATATTTTATTGTTCAAATTCCACATTTTACCCAAATCTTGTTCCACAGTGATGAAAAAGAGTAACAACATACAGTATAGCAAGTTCTTTACACAATATTTTTTTAAAACAAGATGTAATATGTCCATTTGTTTTTTGAATCCTACCTTTCTACTCGCTCCCCCAAGAGACACCTTGGGTCGTGTTTTGAAATCTCCTCCAAAGCTATACATGGTTGCAGTTGTTCATTTAGCAGAAGTTTTTTCAGAAAGGAGGCGATTTAAACCTGAAAGAGAACCGACAGCACTCTCTGTAAAGCACCACAAGAGAAACTAAAACTTTTAACAGGAAACTGAATGTGGGAGTCTGTGAGTCTGTATGTGGGCGTGTGCAAGTTGTAAAAACAGAGAATGTATATTTTATTTATTCTGAATCAAACGAAGACACAAAATCCCCCCGACTGTTTCCAAGCACAAGGAAAGAAATTAGTTTCTCTTTCGCTTTGTGAAACAGACCCTAACTGCATGATAACTGCATGGCCACCGAATGTTTTTCAAACCCTGATTCAGACCCGTGAAAGTGGAATATTGAAGATGGTCACATTACAGTACTTGGATCTTGTGTACTGTATGCCTCTTTTAAAAGCACCCTTATGCAAGTTTACCACAGTATGTTTGCAGTTTACCATGCATTCCCCATGATTATATTATTACACCCCAGGGAATTATGCATAGGAAAAAACAAAATTATGCAAGGAAAAATACAAAATTATGCAACATTAAATCCTTTGTATTATTTGTTTACAAATTGAATTAAATATAACACTGTTTTAACCTTCTTTAGAAATTTGTACAGGTATTTTGTATTTATATAGCACACAGCACATTTGTATCACAGAATCAACTGCTTTATCATTCCTTGAACAAAAAAAGTGACCCATCAGGAGTAAATTTTAAAACTAAATGCAGTTGTTAAATAAGGAAAATAAGGACTTTTCAGCAAAATTACCCTGCTGTGAATTAGATGCTCACAAGTGCAAACAAAAAAAAAACTATTAAACAAAATTACTGTGCAATGTAACAAAGAAATATGTGCAGTTATATTGGGTACTTCTCATACTACCATAGCACAGCAGGTAAAAATTAAATAAAGCATCAAAGACTCAAAATGATTTTATGTTGACGTGAAGTCTTTTTAAATTGCAAGATTGAAGTAAAGGAAAACCAGCTCTTTCAGTTTGTCCTCCGAAAGAGAACGCCTTCGATCAGAGAGAACAAAGGTTGTACAGCGAGTTGCTGCGCTTCAGTTGTATTTGTTAGCATGTATGTATCTAAAAGCTAATGTTTTTATATTCGGGAGTCGGTCGGATGTTGCTGACCAAACATGGCGATGTCAATTCCCCCTGACTGTTCAGGGGGGTGGATCGCGTCGATCGCCACCTTCCCGGTATACAAAGCAAACTCCTCTTCTGGAAATGCACTGAAACCAGGAATTGAAGCGTAATCCTCCTTGACATGAGACATTACAGGAACTCTAATGGGGCTGAAAATCCCAGAAGAAAATTCAAGAAATTAATTGCGGGCTGCCCACTCTCAGTATCACTTATGGACCATTTTTAACGTTCTTAAGGGTTATTATGCGGCAATGCTTGATCATTCGTTTTATGCGTAAAATTACGCGGGCGCGTAATTGCGTAACTCCCCAATTCCCCGGGGTGTATATTATGCATTTAGCACAGTGTATCCTGGATTGCCAAGTTTATTGTACATTACTATTGTTTACCATGTTTATCTATGCTTTTTACTATAGGAAACCTTTATAAGGGTAGGGTTGTCTTTTTGTCAGTTACTTAGTATTGAAAGAGTGTAAATGTTGTTGGATTCACTTTTGACCCAACTACAGTGTACAACATTATGAACCTGCTCAACAAACAGCCAAAGATGACCACCAGTCAGTCACCTCTGATCACATCATCTCCAAAATCTAAACAGTACACCTTGTATATGAAGGGTCACCTCTCAGTCAAATCTGACAGATATTCATACAGCTGGTGTGCAGCAGTCTTGGTATAAAGAACATCTGAGATACTATCTGATTGCTATACTGGACAACCAATCCATCAAACATCAGTTAGAGTTGGATTGCTGTTGTGTTGGTTGTTGCTTCCCTGCTACTGTACTACTGTACCTTTGCTCATGTGCTTCAGAGTGTACTTTTAGAATGTGGTTGCTGTCTGCTTTATCGTTTCATATCCGGCTGTACATTGACAGTTTTTTAAAACTATTTGTGTAACATACTAGGCCTTACTACTTACTGCTATAATAAAACAATAACAATGCTATGAGATTCAGTCCAATTGTGCAAATTGTCTGTCCAGGTACAGTAGACTTTCACTAAAACGAACAGAGACTGTGTTCACACTTGGAGTGCCTTTTTCTCTTCTGCCACCAACACATCTGTCCAACACCATGCTGTTGCACAGCGCCACAGGAAATGGATTCACCAAAACTCAACTTTTATGGACACCTTGACATTTGCTCACACTTCTCACCATGAAAGCCAGAGGTCACATCATGTATTATTACACAAACTAAGTGTCCTCCTTGGTCCAGTTCTCAACGTATGGAAAAACACATCCATGTCCCCAGCTCAGTCTAAGCACTAAACAGAATACGTGATCCATTGACTTACTGTGCATTCAATGTTATACTGTCAAGTGCTCCCCTCTGTTTGACAGGCTGTCCCACACAACCGCTGGCCAGTGTTTATTGTATCTCTCCCTACAATAGATAGAGCGTGTCAAAGCCTCTACCATGCCTTTGTCATACTGAATGCTCATCATCCCTCGTCACGATGATCTGTACTGGCACGACCCACAAGTACAACACCTTTTACACAGTACCTCCCAAATGAATCAGTTGCTTTCGTTTAAATTGAACACAGCACATCCGCCTACACTGTGTGACAGCACATTCCCCCAAACACTGGAGCTGTTCTGACGGCCAATTCCAAATTCCAGAATGTTATATTTACTAACACGTTCAACTTACACGGTCACTAGCACAAGAAGATCAATCACTAAAACAAATAAATAATAATAATCCCCTACCCTAGACGTAACGGAATAGTTCTGTCTATTACTAGAGATAGTTACACATAACACAGACAAGGTACTAAAGTGTCAACAGAACAGCGATCACAAAACAAGACAAACTGCGTTGCATAACACTTCTTTTAACATAAGCCTTATGATAAGGCCTACATATGAGACAGTTCATTTTGGCTCTGACCAAATAAAAAAAAAGAAAAGAAAGCACCACTGTCAACCCTATGTCTTTCGAAAATGACTCAGCAGGTACAATTCCTCGTTTATTTAAACATTCTGTTCAAGCTGGCTTGTACTGTACACTAGAGTCCGAGTAAACAAATAAGCAACGACGTTTTACACCTAGACGCCTATACAACTGCTATAAATAATCAGACCTTGCTCCTAATATTCAGTTGTGTTGTTTTTGGGGTTGTTTTATATACTTTACTACTAACAGGCGTCGTTATTAATAAATACATACATTCAAATGTATTAATTTTTGTAACACAGAATGTAAAATAAAACTGCTTTACCTGTGATAACGAAATTAGCAACTGAAATAATAACACAGCGAAAAACTGTTTGCTTTTAAATGTAGAATCCCAGCAACACGATCTTTTTTTTTTTTTTCTTTACTGGATACACAACAGTGTAATAGGAAGGCCCGCCTCTTCCTAGCTGTACTCAACGCCGGTAGGCTGAGCACAGAACATCTGCAGCGGCCATTGGAGAGTGAAGCTGTCAGTCAAGGTAAAATGCACTTCCTTTTCGATTGATTGAGGTTCAGTTTCCTGAAAGTGCTAGAAGAAAAGAGACAGGAGAGTCAATCAGATAGTGAACAGTGTCAGAGAGGCTGGACAGTGCTAGTAAAGCAGAATTGCAACCGACTCGGTTTCCAGTCCAGTTTGAGGCCAGAGAGTACCTATTTTTAAAGCAGAATTGCACTGTCACTCTGGACGGAACAAAAGCAATCACGTACGCTGTGGAACCACTTACTCAGTATCAGTTTTCACGTGAAGACAGTCTGGCTACATTGCGCGTGCGCGAGAAGTTCTCTGAACAGCTTGTGAAACTGCTTTAAAATGCAAGTCATAACTGACGCTTGTTTGGTTTAATTTTTTAAACTGTAGATTTTTCCAGACAGTTTTGATTCATTATAAAACTATAAACATTGTCTCATTGGCCTTAAGTTTAGAAAAAGAGTTGTCATAATTTATTATTTATTTCTTAGCAGACGCCCTTATCCAGGGCGACTTACAATCGTAAGCAAATATATTTCAAGTGTTACAATACAAGTAATACAATAAGAGCAAGAAATACAATAACTTTTGTTCAAGCAAAGTACAAGTGTGACAAACCACAATTCAATAATACAGCAGATAATAGTGATAGTTACATCAGGATATGATTAAATAGTGATAGTTACATCAGGATATGATTAAATATAAAGTACTACAGGTTAAACACTTGGCAGATTACAGTATTTTGAAGTACAGGATTAAATGCAGTAAAATAGGGGGCAGATAAGAGCAAAATAAAGCACATTTACATGAAGGGTGATAGTGTCCCAGGATACAAACAGAGGAGTTCTACAGGTGCTGTTTGAAGAGGTGAGTCTTAAGGAGGCGCCGGAATGTGGTCAGGGACTGGGCATAATAATACTTATAACCAAAAAGTTAAACAATAAGGTTGGAATACAAGTACTGGGCTGAAAGAAGAGAGATAGAGTTTGTGATATATAGTTTGTGATATGATATATATATGAAAGGTCCCATTGCTTGTATGTACATCTGTGCCTGGCTCTTGTGTCTCCAATCATACCTGCCTAGCACTTTGTGGCAACGTGCAGCACTGGTGTGTACTGATCGGAGTAGAGCTGTGGAGTTTACTGGTTTGGTCGGGTTGGGTTAGGATACTGCAGGTTAAGCTGGACTAAGAAAAATGGGTCCTTTAAAAATCCTTTGCTGTAAAGAGTCTGCAGACTGTACTGGTTCAATGCCTAGTAAGAGGCCAGCCAAGAGCTCATCAGCTCACCAGAAGTTGCTGAATATCAGTATTCAAGTCACATACATATTTATTATGGTATTTGTGTCTTTACATTTTAGCAATTACATTACATTATATTTCAATGGCATTAAATGTACTGGTGTTTGTTTCAAGATTGTGGATAGTTTGAATTTGTGGGTTATTTCATGTCAAATTTTCTGGCAAACTGCAAGCCTCAGGTATTGTTCAAATCCAGTAGAAAAACTGGTCAAAATATCAATCCATCTGATTCTTCAGGGTGTCTGTCAAAGACTGAGTGAGACATGCTATTCACAGGAGCCTGGTGAAATCTGGCATACAGAACCTATACTGTAAAAGCAGCAATCACATCATGACAGTGCTGCACATGAAAAACAACAATGCACCTGAACCAGTGCAAAGACATGGTGTGATTTCAGCATGGTGCAAAGTGAACTGTGTCTAATAATAAGAAGAACATAATTGTCATAGTTATAGGTATGTTTACTAAGTAAGGCTTCCAAATCATAACCACTTCCTAAAAATGTTTTTTTTATATATATATTCAGATGCATATCCCTATCAATAGGGGACATAGTGGAGGTGGCCATACATCCTTAAATCTGTCCGTCTATACTTAGGCAGGTGACATATATAAGTAATAGAATATCCCTTGTTCAATTGTGATGAAACTTGAAAAAGTCATTGTTTAACAAAGGCTAAATTGATATAATAAACTACTTCAGTGGATGGGGGTTTCATTGGTTTAATGAAACAACTTAGAACAGAGTTGGGACAAAGACCAGGACTTGAAGGGTTAACTTTGGCCACCCCAGATCTAGAAAACCACGTATCCAATTCTAATACAACTTGAAAAGAAATGAGCATCAGAATGGAGGGGTACATCATGGCACCCTGTCCATCAGTCTGGATGTCACACTTTCCTTTAGATATATATGCATTGTATTTACAGTTGTGTGTGGCACAGGATGTACAGGATGTATTGATGTGTTTTAGTGTGTTTTAGTAGTGTCTTGACATTTGGTATTTTAGTGTCTTAAATACCACTTCACAATACTTTTTTAAAATCACTCATTAATGTTTATTTAAAATCTGACCAGGGTTGCAAATCATGTAAATATTGACTCTGATCAGGATCATGTCAATTGGAATTGTTTTCTTTTTTTAATGCTTTTATTTTGTATTACTGTTTGTATGATTGTTTTAAGTATTTTTGTCCTGTCTGAATAATTTGTCTTTTTTTTTGCCATTGATTTTACAATGTGTTATTTCTTGCTGCTTCTCTTGTCAGGACCCCTTGGCAATTAGATGTATATCTCTAGGTTTCTATCCTGGTTAGATAAATAAATCTGAAATTTGAAACTTTCTGTTCAATAGTTCCATTGATTGTTTGGAAATAAATATTACCTTCTGTCATAGTAGTATGTCTAGCACACATAACATGTATTCTAAAGCCATCCAGCTCAAGTCAATTTTGTGAGACAAAAGAATGACATTGCTTGTAGCTGCATTAGCATGCATGGACATCAGAGATTTGATTGACAGGTCTGTCGAGAAAGTGAATGGTGAGACTGTACAATGCATCACTATGAGGGGAGCCTACATGCTTTTATTCTTCTGCTTACAGTATATCTCATTAACCTTTCAGATGGCTCCATTTCATTTGCTTTGTTATGGAAACTCATAATAAAAAATAATATTACTGGTATCGTGTAGTAAAGCTGATTAGTGTCACTGCCACATCGTTTTAACTCCTAGCTGTATCAGTGATGCAGATCTCTTTCACATGAAATAACTATTCACTTATCACCCAATAGCATTCCCATGTAGCCTGGCTCAACCTAAATTCATTGATTTATGAGTGATGGAGACCTTTCATTTTCCTTTGAAGTCTCAAACCTGCATAACCAGCCACTTGAGTGTTTTTATAGCAGATACTTTAACACATTAAACACCAGGCCACTCATTTTGGGGGATGTTAAGAGGGTTTCGTATTCATGCTATCCTCCATGTGCAATTATCTATGTTTTGTAGTTCTTTGCTTTTACTGTATATAGGTACTGCAATACAAACATCTTGCAAAATTATCTGGCCAATGAATTTCTTGTTCCTCACAGTTGATCTGATAGTTTATCAGTGTTTATTGAAATGAAAGTGCTGACCATTTTCTTACATATTGTCAGCATCAGCAACATGTTGTGATTAAGATGTTCTTCAAGTGAAATGACCTAGGAAGTGTACCAGAAAAGTACAAAGAAGACTTTCTTTAACCTTGTATAGTTCCACATATCATTGTTTTAATGAAAATACAGGTTTACTATGAAATGTGCTTCTTTAAAAACGTCAGATGCTTGTAAAGCTGAGGGAACAAGAAGCCACTATTTCAGGAACAGTGGCTTGAAACCTGGTTCCAGGAGACTGGGAGACCTAACTTGAGGCAACTTTGCTGTATCAAACCACAAGGCTCCCCTGCTGTGTCATGCATTGGCCTCAAACCTTGTCTCCTGAAACCAAGTTCCAAGCCAGCACATTTAGGAGGTGTAGCTCATTTAGGAATTATGGGTTAAGGAATGTTAGCTCTGATTACTTTAAAAAGGAAACAAGGGTTTATCACGGAGAACCACTTCAAATGACAGCTTACCTATAATGATTATTTATCTGTAACAAGAAAATGAAATACAAATCAATAACCTTTTAACTTAAAGTTCCCTTAGGAATTATGAAGGCAGGCGGGCCTGTTTTGGGGGGTGTGGGTGTTTATTTTATACACTGTGTTTATAAGCATGTGACCTATTGGACCTTTTATGCTTTGTGGTGTCAAAGTGTTGATTGAAACTGGATTCAGGTTACTGGAAACAGTGAAGCTACCCCCATACCCATAACGACCAACTGCTATTTAATTAGTCCAAAGTTTAAATTCTGCTCAATAATCGAATTAAGAAATGTGTACACTTTACCATTGGTAGTGGCTTGGTTAGTAAATTACTCACCAAAAGTCAGCCAGGAAATATCCAGGGAAGAAAGTGAACTGCCACACTACGGGTAAACCCATTAACAGTATTTATCAGTATTAAGAATTGAAACATGTCTATTTGTCTGTTTCCTACAGCGCTTCCAATCTCACTCAAATATCTTTCCCAGCACCTAGAAAAAACTTTTGATGCTCCACTGTGATTGTCAAGAAGGTCTGACTTAGAAGGCCAACCATCTGTGCTGTTTCTTCACTTCAACAGTAATACTTTACTGACACCCACTTTGTGTATCTTTATTACAGTGTGTACAAGTTTCATATAGGGTAGAGTCTGCCACTCATCTCTGTTCAATACCTGAAGACAGTCCTATTCTTTTCATGACCTCCAGCAATTAATTGATTAGATTCAGTACTAGAGATCTGAAATATGGGCCTTGCTGTTTCCACCCCAGCGTTAAAACATTTAATCAAAATCAAGGGGAATAATATTAAAATTCATAGATGGTTTCAATAGTTACAGGCACCAATGTAAAGCATATATAAGGCTTCTGATTTTCAATGTTTTCCCCCAACTTTTCTCCTCTCCTTTAAGAATTAAATTAATACCTGTTTAAGCCATTCGTGTATCTCAATCACAACGGAGAAACGTGTTAATTGTAAAATCGATTTAATTTACGTTTTTTTTTTTCTGTGAAACAACTAAATTGGCCAAGCCTTAATTGTTAATTTACAAGCAGAACATACAAATGAGTTCTCAACATGTTAATAAGCAACTAATCTTTATTAAAGCTATAATGAAAAATAAAGTATTTTTGCTGGACACACTTTATTACAATCGTTCTGCGTGACTGTAATCACATTAATAAAGAGGAGTCGATTCTGCTTTGAAATGAAAAAGTAAGACTTACGATTTGCCCATTTAGTTCAATTAAATCATGCTAATATTAACACATTTCTCAGTTGTGATTGAGATACACAAAAGGCTTAACAGGTATCAGTTGCATTTTTAAAGGAGAGTAGAAAAGTCAGAGGAAATCACTGACAATCAGAAGCCCAAAGTATATACCATGTCCAAAACAAAAGACACGGCTTGATGTAGTTTTTAATTCCATTGTCAGATGGGACCTGATCAAATACTGTAGTACCCAGGTCTCACAAGTGAAGTGTTACGATTTAGCATCGTATTTAAAAGTGCCTTTAAACTGTAGTGAGATATTGTGACCAAACTGAACAAGCCCTGAATTTAGCATGCACTGTTCAAGTACATCATATTTACTGTAAACATAGCACTTCATGTAAACAGGCTTTTAAGAGTTGTTTTTTTTTTGCAGATGAATTTATTAATCGTTACCACAGCTACATTTTAAGACGCTTTTAAAGATCCAGTAGTAAAGTTTTGCTAGTGGGATAAGGTTGAACTCCTTAATGTCATCTGGTATGGCCTTTTGTCTAATCATGTGGCATGGTCTGTTGCCTAATTAAATTTGGCTGTGTACTCAGAATCTGCTGCAAACTAAACATCTTGATCTGACCACTGCTGGCATTGAGTCTCAATTGACACTCTGGTCCAAAGCCAAGCGAACAGAAGTTTAAAGACCGGCTTCGTGAGGCAATGTCATTTGCTAAGTCACTTGGAGTTAAATCTGACAATCTGCATTCAAAACCAGATCTCCCAGGATGCCATCATCAACTTGCTTGTCATTTTGTCAACTATTGTGTGTAGTTACTGAACTGTTCACGCAAAGGACTGTGAAACTAAAGTGATATTTTGGACAGGGGGTAAGGAATTGTGTCACATTTCAAACAGTGTAGGTAAACAGGTTGTATCTGTTCAGCTCCCTTGGACCTCAGGAATAAAACAGTCGACTCAACATTGAATTGCAGGTGTACCAATGGAAGCACGACAAGGCAAGATAAATATGATCTGTTACATGAACCTGGGTCCCTGCATGCACCTTAAGTATGCAGTTTCTTTTAGCCTTTTATACAAATGCCATTCAATGAGTACTTGGCGAAGCTCACCTATCGCTTATTTTGAAGTGTAAAAGAGTCATTCAGGAGGAATCGATCGGAGGATGCCCGCTGATCTTCCGTCCGTCTTAGTCAGTACGTGGGTGGCACCGATCAGATGACCTTAAAATTGAAGC
This sequence comes from Acipenser ruthenus, assembly GCF_902713425.1. Lineage (NCBI taxonomy): Eukaryota > Metazoa > Chordata > Actinopteri > Acipenseriformes > Acipenseridae > Acipenser > Acipenser ruthenus. The sequence continues at coordinate 95,331,697 of NC_081191.1, read as the reverse complement.
CAAAAAAATTGTAGCTCCATCATCCGGCAGCTTCAAGATTGATGGCTTTCTCTCCCCATTTACTTTCTAATACCTGTAACACAAGATGTGAACTTACATGGTTGTTGCAATAATTTGGCTTTAGTGGAATTGTTTACCAAAGGCCTACAAGTATCTGTATTCATTAATCATTAGTTATTAAGCAATGCCAATGAAATAAAATTGAAATTCACAATGGTGCAGACACGCATGAACCCCAAACAGAATGTTCCTCAGAACACTTGGGAATCACATGTGAGTTTGTATTTTAATCTGGTCTTCGACACTGTTTGGGAAAAACAGTACAGTACCTAAAACCAGCAGGGTCACCAGATCAGCTACCACTAGATTCTGCTGGTCAGTCACTTTGGTCTGCCTATACTAAAGCATTGTGCTGTGAGGCCTTTTCCAGTGCTTAAAAAGGAATTACATCTACAGCCAGTATTGTGTTGGTAGTAATTTATAAATCTCTTATATTATCAGTATTAAAGTTTCACTGGTAATAATAGGCTATGTATGAGTGACTGTTTTATGAATGGTATTACTTAAAGTGATCTATTAAATGATATATTGCAGCTTTGACATTGTTTTAGGACATGTTTTCCTGTGATTATTAAACCTTCCTTTGTGTTGTGGACAAGGCATACATGTATATGATTACTTGGTGTTAATCAATCTGATGAATTGTCACGTGGTCATCCCATCACACTTCACATGCACTGCCTTGCTCAGGAGTCTCCTTTGCGTTGCCTAAATAAGCACAGAGCTCGGGATTACCTGAAGTAATGCACTTTTTTGAACAGGCTAATAAATGAGTCTACTTGTTGCTCACACTTTCCCTGGCTGAGAGTCCAATTAATCAGTTTGAACCACTATTATTATTATTATTTATTTCTTAGCAGACGCCCTTATCCAGGGCGACTTACAATTGTTACAAGATATTTTTACATACAATTACCCATTTATACAGTTGGGTTTTTTACTGGAGCAATCTAGGTAAAGTACCTTGCTCAAGGGTACAGCAGCAGTGTCCCCCACTGGGGATTGAACCCACAACCCTCCGGTCAAGAGTCCAGAGCCCTAACCACTACTCCACACTGCTGCCCTATGTTGATAGAAGATGTTGATAGAAGATTGTTTTGAATAATAGCTCCTTCCCCATTTATCAATGTCAGCTGACATCAGGCTTATCTCTGCTTCAAACAGCTGAATTCTTTCGTTTGTGTTAAATGCTTACGGAGATACAGCCAGGGATTTTAAAACTGTTCTGTTACTTCTTAATTCAGGACATACACAATGGTACAGATCCCTTTCTGTGCTACATGTAAGCAACCAGGATGCAACGGAGACTTTTAATTGTATAGAATTCTGTACCCCAAATTGAAATATAAAAAAAAACAGATAAGAACCAGTAGGTTTTCATCATAGTTAAAATAGTGCTAAATATAAGGTTTCTGGGGTGAATACACCTGGGTTATCACAGTATTAAATGCCAGTTGTCCAGGTAGAGTTAAATATATATATATATATATATATATATATATATATATATATATATATATATATATATATATATATATATACCGTTGTGTGTTGAATGTTTCCTACTGTGAGAAGGTGCTGAAAACACCCCATTTACAAATTATTCTGCTGGGCGTGACACATGCTGGGAGTTCAACATAACATAGGTGTTGTTGGGTTAATGTCTGCAGAACAAAATTACATTGGCTTAGCTATCATTATGTTTGTAAACCCATTGTTTTTCCGTGCAAATGGATTTCGTGAACGCGGATAATATTCTTGACTGATTTTGTACTTTCACCTCCAGTCGGTTGTCTGCAATAATCTACTTCATAGCACTAATAAAGCACACTTGCGGCAAACGCAAATTTAAAACGGTTACATTCGATCTGGGTTTTACAGACACTGGCTATGTTTACAGTTTTGGATTTAGCTGCAGAGGGTTTACTACACACTTATGAGTGACCTGAGCTAAGTGTCATTATTGAGGCGGGGCTATGCTAAAATGGGTTAAATGAAAGTTAAATAAACTTACTGTTAACCATAAACCACAGCAAAACAGCAAAGCAATCTCTTAAAAATCATATAGCCCGGTATAACGATTGAGTTCAATGGAGCGATATGGTTAGGTATTGTGGATATTTAGCACATACCGTGTATTCAATGCATTGACAGTCCAATCGGATGGTACTGAAAGCTTCTTGGAAATCGTTTGGTAGTATTCCGGCTATAGGCCTACTGAATGTAAAGCAGCGGTGTTTGTAGACTAATATAGACTACCCCATAATACGGGCTCTAAGTCATTTTAAGAACGCACACCATCCTACCTAATGTATTTCATTACAAATTCCGCTAGGAAATATAACTCTTTTTTTATAGTTATAAAATTAGGCCTGCATACGGTAGTACCGGTGTGTGTTATTTTCTGGTATGCGGCAAAAAATGGTCCTCAGAGCATTGCTGGGACGCGCCCATTCAAATGTGGTACGTTATGCTGTTTTCGGTGTTTTTTTTTACATCTTTTTAAATGGAATTGATCATATTTTTACACCATTGAGAAAATAGTATGTGAATATTTGTCATAGGCCTATGCAATACATTGGGTCTTGTACATTTTTTTTTACTTCTGTAACTGCAGTGAGCTTGTCCTTTTGTCTTGTTCCTCGTGAATTGTTTTTTTTTTCTTTTTAGAGAAATTGATTGTCTGTTTACAGTTTAAGTTTGCAAAACAAATCACGTATAATTAACGGTAGGCCTACATGGTAAATGGTAACCCTCTGTTTACAGCATCTGTAAACCTCACAAGTGGACTACTGCTCTTAATTAAAACGACTTCCTATATCTTGTATTTGATTTTACTCTTAAAGGTATCCGTATTCACGTGTTTTGTAATTGCTCTTATTTGAAATGGTTCTTATTCATTTACGTGCTCTTAATGGAATTTACTCACATAAGCAAATATTTGTACTATAAATGTAATCGCTCTTTCTCAAATTCGCTCTTAAATCTAATTATTTAGGCTACTGTATTCTTTATTTTTCTCTTATTTTAATTCTTACTTTCTACTGATTTTACTGTACTTTTATAACTGCACTTATCAGTAATGTGATATTTTGTAATGTTATACTTTGTATTGTGATATTTTGTAACAACTGTAAGTCACCCTGGAGGCGTCTGCTAAGAAATAATAATAATAATAATAATAATAATAATAATAATAATAATAATAATAATTAAATAGGAAACACCCATCAGATCACAATTGATTGCACTTCTACCAAAATCGGAAGTGTACCACTTTCACTGTGACAATGCACCACGTTCTAACACTGTACCTGGACAGCTGGACAAAGAGTTCAATTGGTTATGCAAAAAAATATATATTATTATTTTTTTTTTTTACTTATTACTATTTACATTTTAATTTATTTTACAATACAGTTGGTTTTAATACCGTTTCACGTGACAAGTTTTTGATAGCATATGTATTGTGTGGCTATCGGTCCTATATATAATATATATACGCCTATTAATATTTATAGCTTTGCATTTTTTAAAAAAGATTTATCCATTTCCAAACTTTTTTTAAAAACATTTGTCTTGTCTGCTTGGACTTAAAAAAAAAAAGTAATGTAGAAAACAACTTCAAATAAAATACTATATATATATATATATATATATATATATATATATATATTAAATTAATGTGCTAATCATAATCACTTTGTTTGCATCCATTACAATAAGTTATTCAATAATAAAGTAGTTTGTGTACAACCCAGATGGATTTTAAAATCGTATAATGTAAACATAGCAATGCATGTGGCACTAAATGTCATGTGTAATATATATATATATATATATATACATACATAAATATATATATATATATATATATATATATATATATATATATATATATATATATATATATATATATATATATACACACACATATATCCTACAGTACCACGTATATTATTGTAGCCCCACGTAGGCTATTACAGAACCGTTTATTCAACACAATTCTGCATACAGCTCCTTTAAGCTCCTAACATTTACCAGTCACCTAATGCTGCCACTGTGTTATGCGAAGGTTACAGATTGATTAACTGTGCAGGCGTTATTATTTATCAAAATGATCCACTGTTTCCCATGAGACCTTTCACATGTTGGTTTTAATAACTTTGAGCCAAATACAGTATACCCCCTATTATTTGCACAATATACAAAATATCGGGAAAACGGTTAATAGAATGTAGGTATGAGACAGTACAATACTGCAATTCCATTATAAAAATGTAGTATGGTATATATTTTCGATAATATGATCCTTTTATCATAACGTATTGTCTGTCATTAGTAACTATAACCCAAACTAAAGGTCAGCCATTTTAATGACCCTGCTGCACTTTCCTAATTACCGGCACATAATCCAGATAGGAAAACACATAGCTTTTTTACATATTATTTTATCGGAGGTAATTTTTAAAACGTCATTAAAGTTTAAATAGAAAGGCGCTTTACCTTTCCAAGTGGTATGCAATGCCTGCTCGCCTGTAGAAGTCTTCATTCTGCAAACTGGCATGGTCCTGCTGCAGTGGGACTGTTTAGGTTGGAGACGTATGGGGTAGGAATGTAGTTAAACTACTTTGTTAAAAATGTTTTGTGCAATAACCTGTAAAATAAATGCGCAGATTACCTTAAATGTAATTCAGAAACATTTGGTTGAATTATTTAGACTCGTATGATATGTAGGCCTAATCTTAATAATCTGCGAAAATGCTGTTTGTTCATTAGATTGGCGTTGATGCTTTTATTCATTATCTTTTTTCTTATGTGATTGTAACAGTGTAACGTGTTAGAAACCCTGTATAAGAAATAAAATACTTTACAGTTTGTATTTTCTAAAACCAAGGTTTATTGAAAAGCAAAATAGCCTGCTGATTTCTAATGGTTAATTATTATTATTATTAAAATACTAATTTCAAGCTATATTCATTACACTGGTGCATAATGTACACAATGTATGCAATATATATATATATATATATATATATATATATATATATATATATTTATTATTCTTATTATTATTCTTATTATTTTTTTAATGGCCAACCACAAGCTTAATAATAATATTGAACTCGGCTAATGAACTCCTTTGAGTACATGCCTCTTTTTACACAAACACACACATACGCATATTTTTTGGTAGCCTACTGTATTTTGTTTCTCGATGAAGGCTGTTTGGAGGCCCTGCAACTTCTCGTTAATCTACATTTATTTAAACTTTATACCAACTATACCTTAAATTATTACAACGTCGATGCGTCTAATTAATGTTAAATAAGAAAGGGGAGAATACAATTAAACGAGAAGAGAATCATTTTCTAATTTAATAGGAACATTTATAAAGATCAACGAGCTGAAGGCATTGAATGATTTTATCGATATTTTACTAAATCAAGTAAAATGGGAACAACCTGGAAAACCCCACGTGAGGAGGTCCTCTCAACTCGCAGCATTGCCAGCAGGGACACGTGAATCAATCTGATAGCCTTTCAAATGTCAACGTCGCATTCATAACCGTACCTCATATATATATATATATATATATATATATATATATATATATATAGCCAAAAAGACACACTTATTATTGAAATTAAATGCGATCAGCTGTTTCAAATAAAACACATCGCCCAAAGCACCTCGATGAAATTAATAAAACCTTCGAATTAAACTGATGTGATGATTAGGCTATTAGCTGCAAACGCGTTTAAAAGCAGGCTCTACGTCTGAGGACAGCAGCCTCTTAATTGTGCCTATTTAATTGAATATATTACAATAAAAGTGACAGAGCGGGTCTTCTTAAATTGCCTTTCGTATTGAACGCATTTGCAGTGGGTAATTAATATAGAAACTATTTCAGTTTGTCACGTTGATTTGTATTTTAGTTAATTGTGAAAGTAATTACAGAGAAAATTAACAGTTTCCAGAAAAGGACCGAAGTTTGGGGTTTTATTCCATCTCAGGGTGCAGAAAATTAATTTTTCCAGGCTGTTGATGCAATGAAAAAAAGCCATAAATCTGCGTGATTGGTGCAGGCCAAGACCAAATGGCTTCATATTTCATTTGGGGTTTTAATAGAAATATTCATGCGTTCTCTTAAGAAAATTAAACCTGGGGGAGGGGACAGAGCAGTTAAAGCAACAGGAGTTGAATCATGTGTGCTGGTATGCAAGAGGCTTATTATAATGTTAACAGGAAAGTAATTTGATTATGTTTTCACACAATACCATTTTAAATATTAGTCTAGTTCCAGCATTTTATCTTAGCCCCTCCTGTTACAAGGCATTTAGCTCAAGTATATTAAAACGTTATATTTCATGTCCCGGATGGAAACCTTTGTCAATCGATGCATTTTGATTAAAGTACACACAAAAAGAAAACGTAATGTGTTGATTTCTGTTAAAAAATAATATTAATAAAGCTTTAACATATTGTTCTAAAGCAGTTTAAGCTTTGTGAATAGGGCCCTTAATTATAATTCTGAACCTTTTACAACGACAACATTTTCTCAAAAACTTCTGTATAGGTCTATTTTAATGCATCGTGTGCGGTATTGAATTCCAATGTATATGCTTTTGGGAGCCACTATATAATAAACATTATTCGATGTTATACCTTTGCTTTTCATAATTAATATTCAAAGCAGGTCGGCTGCCAGTTGCATTAAGGCATTAAAACCCAGCCAACTAAAACACATTAACTTTGTGCAAAGCATGTGCATGCATATATATATATATATATATATATATATATATATATATATATATATATATATATATATATAAATAACCCGTGTACATAATGAATTCCTGTACTTTTAATAAATGTCTGCATTCTAAACAGTTTCTGTACTTGGCCTTTATGTATCAAACGGCACCATCATTGTGTAGTTGAGACCTCTTCAGATCATATATTAAACCGTGGGGGAATATATCAAAATTAACAACATATAATTTAATACAATCAAAAATAGATCAAATAAAATTTCTTCTTCTAAACCAAATATCCTTCTCCTTAAAATGTATTTTTACACAACCATTGATGAATAAAATCACATTGGATCGCATTGGAAATACGGCCATCATACCTGTTTTATTTAAGTTTTTTCGGGTAATTGTCAGTGAATATGACTGAATTTGGATCGGGAAAGGAACTCAAAATTAGCTCCTAGTCCCCAGCATGAGGCTACAGTTAATGCATATGATCTGTGACTTGCTGATTTCCCATGAGCAAATAAGCCTTTGATGCAGTCCTCTGGAGAGTGGTTAGTTGATGAATTGACAAAAACTAATCAGCTTTATTGGGAGACAGGACAGGTTAAGGGCAACAGCGCGTCGATATTTCCCGTTCTGACCCTTCCTCCATTAAGCAGAAGTATCTGATTAGAGCGACGAGCCGCGCGATGCAGTCTTGCTTTCATAAACTCGCCATTATTACAAGTCCACTATACACAAGTAATTCAAAGAAAGAAGAAAAGAAACATCCTGTCCCATTTCTCTCTTGGGTTTATATATCACAATCGCGTTTACTAAATGCCACAGTGTAATGTCTCCAGTTTTTATAACACTACTGTAGGCTACTAATGCAATTAGCTAGAAAATAAATAGCCGCATTGTATTATAAACAGCAATAATATAATTTTTAATTGAATTTAGATAACGCTCATTTATATTTTAACGAAAACCAAAATTCCACTAAAATTAAGATTAAATAATAAAAGTAAACAAGGATATTTACAAAATATTTTAAGTGATAGCTACAGACATACTATGTTGTTGTTAAAAAGTAATTATTAATGATGACATTTGTTTTTTTTATATAAACGCAAGGACATACATACATAAATAAATTCCTTAGTAACGGTGTATGGTGCACGTTCCTATTAAAAGACCACCCAAAGACTTCAATGCCATTCCCCTAAGGGATCCGTATGCGTGGGATACAACAGTGCGCTATAGTCACGGTCTCGCGGCGTTCTGTGCACCTGAACAATGTCCCTTGGTCAACACAGGTGAACAAACTACTGTTTGTCACTTTGAATTAAAAGAAAAAATGTAATTAAACTGAAATCTGCTTAGCCAATTCCTAATTAAATCGTCCAATTTATATTGACATATAGAGATACCCTCCTTGAGGTTTAAACGACTTTTTTTTCTTTTTTTTTTAAGTCACACATATGAAATTGAAAACAATAATCACTTGAAGTATATCGGCACGATGCGTGGTTAACACTCAATATACAAAGCTTCAGACGTTCTGCTTATTACACTTTTATTCACACATTTGTTTGATTGCAAAACCACTCTTTTTTATGATGTGTGTTTTTTAAACTAACAATAACCTTGACAGAAGGAGAAGGCATAAGGCCGCCTTTTAGTTGAATTTCCCCGCTGATCATAGAGGGGCTCAGGGGACCACTGGGACACTTTTAATGACTTCATTAGTCAGATTATTTATTGGAATAACAAACAATGTTACCTTTATTCAAACAGCTCCGTCACATTCAGAGGAAGTGGCGCATAAGTAACAATTATACCATACAATATAAGTAAGACATATTACAGCAAACCTGAAATAAAACGAAAACTAAATTATTAAACGAATCTGTAATGAATTAGCTCGCACTGTCTACAGTATTACATAGACACACTGACACATATTGTAGGCTCTTGCTATTGTTAGTATTTTTTTATTATTTTTTGTATTAACTTTTTGTTCATGTATTCACAGATAAATTGGTTTGAAAAAGGCAATATGATCTTGAAAGGCATTGTTATGCTGCAATACTATGTAGCGCTGTCCGCTTAATTATTTAGTTATCGTACAGGCTGTGTAACATCTTAATAAAGTAGGCCTATAAAATAAGAACGGTAACGCTTTGCTTATTTGAGGGCACCATATCTACACACACGATATCATTATTTAGTATTTTCATTTCAGCTCTGATCCCACAATTCTCTTAAATAATAGGGTTATGGGGCTATTAGTTCCAGTGGGCATCTTGCAAACATTTAACAATAACGTTAAATAGACCAGCTTGATATATTTAATAAAGATGGTATGTTCAATCAGGGTGAGACCAACACACAGCAGCTGAACGGCAATAGAAGCTAACGCTGGGTCACAAAACTGCCCAACATCACGAGTTTGTTCACCTGTGATTACCTCGTAAAACGCGCGGGTGAAGTATACAGCTATACGCCTAAGCCAGTTAACATGCAGTGGTTGGTGGCCAATGCTATTACAAATAGTCCTTCGTCGCAAGCGCTTTAATGGACTTTCGTTTTGAGGATTATATTACGCATGCTCACTTTTCATCCAATCGAAAGCCAGTGTGAGAAAAGCACTTTTCCCCTCGCTCTGTTGTGGAAGCCTTGATTGAGAGCGATTATTGCGGGAAAAAAGAGAGACAAATACAATTTATTGTACGTGCTTTGTTGCATTTTCAGGTCATTTTGTGTTATGCTACATGAGTATACTGTGTTTAATAAATAAATTGTAATTTAGTTCATAGTTCGCGTTCCGTTTGATTGAGGCTAGTAGGGATACTGGCCCAGTCTTATGGGGTAATTTCTGTTAACCGTAGTCAGATCGGGTGACTGCTGACACCCAGGAGAGTCCGGTAATCTGGTGGCTGGAGACGCTTTTCTGAAGGAAGTCACCGAGTATACCGGTTCGCCTTGCCAGCTATAGGGATCCTTTAATGGGAAGCGTTAAGCTATACCTAAAAGCCAGTAACTGTACTTCCAGTTGAGCTATATTCGCTTTTGAAAAGGACCCTTGCACTCTTATAAAAAGGGTCCACGGATGCTGGAACTTTCTCTGACACCTTATATTATTTTCAACCATAACTAGCATTTGCAAAATATGTGACTATCAGGTGCGTTGACCTTCTAAACATGTGGTGTTGTAGGCTACGTGATTTATTTGTTGCTGGCACCTCTATTAGCTAATTCCGCTGTACAAACATATCCAGCATAATGTAAATGCGTCACTACAAGACAGACATGAAGAAATTTTTAAAGACATCGTTTACTTATAAATGATAACAACTGCAAATGCGTATGAAGGTCTACATGCTACATTTTATATAAAATGTAATTGCCAAAACGTTTTATTAGATTTTCTGCAAATTGCCTACCTGCTGCGAAATAATTTTGTACAGTACTAAAACGTACTGGTAACAAAAACGCGTGAAATGCATTTGTTTTATTGTGTTTGTTATTTATGAGCATATATTATTAGATTTATCGCTTGGAATGTGGTTTTCAAACAAGCGTGGTTCTTTGCCGCTTAAGTAACATTGATAAATTCCACAGTATATATCGTGGTATGATTTGTACAATAGTTTAAATATCATTATTATGCTACTTATATTTGACGTGTATTGTTATTTTGATTACTAGCCTATCCCCACAACCTTATCAGCGCATACCGACAAGTCACCAAAACGAACCCCCGCCCTCATTGGCAGATAGACGTGTGTGTAAAATGTAAATCCAAAGTTAATTTTAATATTGATGTTAGCGCTGGGATCATTTATTTCCGAGGACGACGCCTTTAGTTTAAAACACAGACAAGGCCTGTATTCTAGGAAACGTCGCTGCCTCCTTGGAGTCAAACAATTCAGAAAGATACCTGCGACCAGAGGCCGCTTTAAATACAGTAGAAACGATATGGTACGTGTGGTTTTCACAGTAATGTGAAGCATCTCCTTACATTGATATATTGATGCACTGAATCTTTTTACAAAAAAATTGTCTTTTTAAAACTATGCAGTGATGTCAATAGTGGCACTAAACATAATACTTGACTTGTATACAAAAAATAAGCATAAACTGAGTATAGACGCTTTTGTGCACAAGTGTAAATATAGTAATACACAATACAATCGTAACCCTGTCATGCCCAAACATTTTTTAAATGAGAAAAGATACTTTATTTATAGAACTAGATTCTATTTCTTGTACAAAACTTTTTTTCTGACAATTTACTGCATATGAAAAATTCCGGCTTGTGAGGATGGATTAAAAAAAAATTATATAGCATGTGATACAGACGTGGGCATTACAGGGTTCGTATTTTTGAATGGGTATAAATATGATCTTTGCAAGGTGACACGATGCACTAGAATCCAGACAGCCTTGAATGTAAACCCTCTGCAAAGCCAGTACAGTTCAAGCACTGAACCTTATTCGCCAGCTAATGTACATTTCTCCTATCATTATCTTTTAAATCAAATGGTTGTTTTCAAATTGTATGTAGGCCTACTGCATTGTAATAAACTAAAAGCTGTGCAATCTCGAAGGGCCCTATCCTCACTTGGTTTACGCGCTACTTATGCAGTGGAAGAAGGGTTTACGCACCCTCTGGAAGCCTTTCTTCCAGATGCGCAAATAGCGCGTAAACCAAGTGAGGATATGGCCCTAAAATAACATATATTTTTTAAGTAAGATGACATCACTAACAGTTCAGTACAACTAAAAAGCGACGTTTTGTAAATAAAGAGTTACTTGCCATGCCCCAGAAGGTGGGAGTAAAGATTGGAAGATATGCAATGCAATTAGTCTCTGTCAAGTCGCTGCGCTTCGACCAATGGAATCACACTCAGCGCACCCCCTTCAGCCAATCCTGTGGCAGCTTAATGTTCCAAGTGAAAAGAGCTCGAGTTCAACCGCTTGCAGTTCAGCTGAGATTCGCAGTTGTTGACCTGGGCTGCTCAGTCTCACTGTGAAATTATTATTTGAAGTGTGCTGAACATTTCTGACTTGATAACAGGGGGCTGTAGTAGATAGTTTAGATGGAAAAATCCAGAAATTTCTGCATCGACGCGCTTTTGGCTGTCGATCCGCCTAAAGTGCAAACCTCGCCTTTGGCACTGGTCACCTCTTTATCCTCTTCAGCAGTCTCTTCGTCTGGAAATGCACCGGCTTCTGAGTTGAATAACAGCACCGATTCTTTAAGGACTGAGACCCCGTCTCCGCCAAGGATCTCTGCGTGCGGCCTGATGCCTAAACCAGGTTTCTTGACGGGCTCCCACTCTGGTGTAGTCGGATTACATCCGCAAAGTACAGCCGGAATCCCTACCCAAGCTCTCTACGGGCACCCGATGTACACCTACTCAGCCGCTGCCCTCGGACAGCACCCAACCCTGTCTTACTCGTACCCTCATCATATCCACGCGTCACAACATCACCACCACCCGAGCGACCCCATCAAACTCACTCCGGGGACTTTTCAACTCGATCACTGGCTACGCATGTCCACTGCGGGGCTGATGCTGCCCAAAATGCCGGATTTCAACAGTGAGTTTGTTTATTCAATAGCTGTTTATAATTGTAATGCACTACTTGGTTTAGGCTACAGTTTCATGGTTACCCTTTTATGATCTTAGGATCTTTAGACAACAGTAAACATATCACGTGTGAAGTTAAAACAATACAAATATGCGCTTTTGCTTTTATTATGAATATTTTTGGAAGTATATCACGGGTGAATTATGCATGTGCAGCACCTGTGCAATAGATCTTAATCTGGTCCTGCTTTTATTAGCCCATATGGGGGTTATAATGGAGCAATACTGGTTATTATTATTATTATTATTATTATTATTATTATTATTATTATTATTATTATTATTATTATTATAGAACTTAAGGCTATATTTACTTATAAAACAGTACAAATAAACCTGGCAAATTGGCAATTATGATTGTCACAAAAAAGCACAATTATTAATGGGTATATTATTATTTTTTGACTGTAATTGTATCGTAATATATTCATATCACGGGTAATGTATTATAATAAATAAAATACACGTCTTGTTTTGCCCGGGACTGATTTGTTTGGGCCCTGTAGGTCCAGGATGTGGGACACAGCCAGTCACAGTTCTTTGTGGTGAATGTTTAACAAATGTATACATTTTGAAAGCTGAACTCAAATGTGCAGATAATGGAGCGGTTGGAAATGGCAGAGAAGTGTGAGAATTCCACCCCTCTCTCTGTTTACACACCACAGACTGGACTTTCTGTTCCTTTTCATTTTAACAGATTTGTTCAAAATAAACAGTCTCTCCACTCTGTAAACATTAAAATTCGTGCAAAAGCCACCAGAATCTGCGACAAAGCAAGGACACATAAGCATCTGTATGAGTTTACCACGTTTACAGAGGGGTTTTGCACAATAGCAGACAGTGCAAAAACGCAAACACATTATATATCATAGCAAACTAAAAGTAAAACACAAAACTGTGACATTTCTGTAAACCTCCGTGAGTTTGAAACTGTATTGATTTACTGTATAAAGAAAGAACGAAAGATGCAATACCAATGCAATTCTGCAGGTTCGTCAGTGAAAGAGTGTATGGGTGTGAATTGTGGATGATTGTGTAGGCTGTATTTATATATTATATTTTTGTATGATACTGTAAGTGTTTCAGATTTATTTTTTCTTTTGTATCAACGCTGCGCTGCACACGGTGGAATTCATTATCTTTTGTCTCAGGGTTTTGGGCACTGGGGTTATTGTTTTTATGAAGTGGTGGGCGCTGTAATTAGAGCCAATTGCTTTCCCCAGGAGAGACTGATCTGATTTAACCCTAATCCTTTGTTCCCTTTTATTGTTTGATAGATGTTAAGCCTGCGGGAAATTAACTGGTCCTTTATTGTAACACATTTGCCTACAATGCAACGCCATGTGCCGTAGCGCTACATTAAATAAACCATAAGATTACCCGGAATTAGTTTAACTACCCTGCACAGCCAGCGCGAGTTAGGATTCATTCATTTATCCTGAGCGCCTGAGTAATACTGTTAAACTATTTCTTTACTGTTGGCTAAATTAATTACGTGAAGCAGTGTTGCATCGTTCCCTCCTGAATCCTAATATTTAGACTTATTCGGAAGGCCTGTATAAGTAGTATCGACCTACTTCACGGAATCCAGCAATATTCTTCTTTTTTTTTTTTTTTAATGACCGCATAATTATAGAGACCGTGGGTCATATGTTTTAAATGCTGCATACTATATATAGGCAAGCCGTTTCTATTAAACCCAATGTTTGTTTGTATTTTAAATTATTACTTTAATGTATGTATTTTTTTTTCTCATATTGTATTCTCCATCACAACTTACTGTAAACTATACTGTATTTAAATATTGTTTTTGTACTGTAACCTTGTATTGCCCTGTAACACCTCGCCAATAATAATAATAATAATAATAATAATAATAATAATAATAATAGGTAGGCCTACTCACCGACAATTTAGTTTATTTTTATATCGTTAATGCTGTAATGTATTTATTTTTTACATTTATTTGTACGTGGCAGATTTAGGAACATACCAATCATTTAAGAAGCTTACCATTTTATCAGAATAAAAAATAAACTTTTTTTTTTTGTACAGATCAAACGCAGTCTAATTTATTGGGGAAATGCAGAAGACCCAGGACAGCCTTCACGAGCCAACAGCTGTTAGAATTAGAACATCAATTTAAATTAAATAAATACCTTTCAAGACCCAAACGATTCGAGGTGGCAACTTCGCTAATGCTTACAGAAACTCAGGTAAGCAGCACGGCACAATACTGTGCGTTTTGCGAAGTGATGGTAAGAATAATAAAGCAGACCTGTAGACTCACCTAAAAATGACAAAAAAGACCTTTTAATTGATGTTTCTATTTTCGAATTGTTTACTTTAATTAGACAAGGTTAAATAAGTATGTTCTCAAAAAACAAAAAGGCCAGCGAAAACATATAGGCCTAAAAATGTTTTTTTTTTAAAAAAGTATTTCTTCAAACCGGAGAAAATTTGTAGTAAGAAATTAGTAATGAGATAATGTGAGCTTTTTTAGAACAATATTGTTGAGCACATTATTATTATTATTATTATTATTATTATTATTATTATTATTATTATTATTATTATTATTATTATTATCACATTTATAATTAGATGTATTACTTATGTTATTCGCTTTTAAAATATTTATAATACATAATTGCCATTGTGTTTACTATTTTAATATTACTAATACAAATATTAATATTACTTTATTGCTTTTATAGGTAAAAATATGGTTCCAGAACAGACGTATGAAATGGAAACGGAGCAAGAAAGCAAAAGAACAGGCCGCTCAGGAGGCAGATAAACAAAAAAATAATAAAAACGTCCAGGACCAATCGGACGACTTTGAGGAGAAGTCGGATTACAAGAAAGGTGACGCAGTTAAAAACAACAGGATACGAGACTTCCGAGACAGTGATGACGATGAAGCAGAACAGTCCCAGTACAATTCTTCGGATTGCTCTTCAGAAGATGAAAGAACCCACAACAGACATAGCTGTCCTTAGTAATGAGACTTAACAGGACGAAGTGGCTGAGGGGGTGTGGTGCGGGGGTGGGGGTAGTTGTTTCACGTTTATACAGTTCTTTAAAGTCACTGCGCCCTTCTGCAAACTGTGCAACGGCATGTTTAACTGCAAACGCGGTTTCCTCATGGACCATTTTGCAGTGTTCGTCTAAACAAAAAGTTAGAAACCTCAGCAACGGCCGATTATCTCAGCGATGCAGAAGTCTGTAAATATGAACTGAAAGAAGACATTCTGTTTTTGTGAGACCATATCATTATGAACTGGCTATTCGTCCATTGTCTGTTACATTCTTGTTATTATAAATGACTACTGATTTGCTGGACATATTCTGCCAATATTATGTAAATGTTACCTTACTGCTTCTGAGTTAAGGTTTGTATTTAGTTGATGGAGGTCTGTTGGAGCAGAGATTTACTGGCCGTTATTGAAGAATGCTCAGTAACATTGGAGGTTTACTACAGTGTTCGGTAAATAATTATTATATAGCTCTTTAAAAAAAAAAAAAAAAAAAAAGCCAATTTTTTCAGTTTTAGAACTGAAAATGTGCGTGGTTGGTACATCGCTGAAATGTGCGTGGTTGGTACATCGCTGAAATGTGCGTGGTTGATACATCCCTGAAATGTGCGTGGTTGGTACATCCCTGAAATGTGCGTGGTTGATACATCAATGAAATGTGCGTGGTTGGTACATCGCTGAAATGTGCGTGGTTGGTACATCGCTGAAATGTGCGTGGTTGATACATCCCTGAAATGTGCGTGGTTGATACATCAATGAAATGTGCGTGGTTGGTACATCAATGAAATGTGCGTGGTTGGTACATCAATGAAATGTGCGTGGTTGGTACATCGCTGAAATGGGCGTGGTTGGCACAGCAATGAAATGTGCGTGGTTGGTACATCCCTGAAATGTGCGTGGTTGGTACATCGCTGAAATGTGCGTGGTTGATACATCCCTGAAATGTGCGTGGTTGGTACATCAATGAAATGTGCGTTGTTGATACATCGCTGCATGTGTCATAAACGTTAAAATTGCAGGAAGAAAGAAAACTGTGCCGTCTTTATTTTTGTATATTGTATTTATAAAGATGCCTCTAGGTACTGCATGCTAAATTATTGTTGAGCTTATCCCATTGTGCAGATATGACAAATAAATTGGTTTTGTACAATATGCTCTCGAATGTTTATTATTATTATTATTATTATTATTATTATTATTTGCAAATGATTTGATATGTGTTCAAGTATATATAAATATGACCATACAGTGTCTGGCTATATTATATTTTTGCTTAACTTTCCTTTCTTTGTGTAGACCCGAACAACAATCCCAACAATTTAACAATCTTACACATTTAGATTTTTGAGTTTCATGTTCCATGTAAAACTAGAAGGAGAACAAACATGCTGATGTCTGGAGATCAACCACGAGCATGGCACCCTACATCGGCACACTTTACGGATGGCAGTTTTTTGTAGTTGCTTAGTTGTACAGTGATCTTTTTTTTCGATACATACATTTGTTTACTAACACTGACATTCACACGTTTTTAATGTAACGACGTTTCCTTGTATCGTACTTTTTCTGCATCAGATTTGCATGACCTGGAATTAACATTATAGACGCACCTAGCCGATAGCGCTTGCTTTGTGTGTGTGTGTGTGTTTTTTTTTTTTTTAGTTACAGGTTCTCTAAAGCCGCAGCTTTACCACACTAGCGTACACCAGGCATATGTAGTGTACATCTGCATACTATTGAACTGGTTTTGGCGCAGTGCAGATAAGCACGAGTAAGGCCGATGGGGTTGCAAACCGAGCTGCCTGTAAAACCGGGGTTCTTATTTCTATTCTAACGTTTCAGGTTGCATCTTCTTGTTTAATTACTTGTTTCCCTATGTTTCGTTTTTTCCTCTTCTAAATGGTGCAATTCTGAGCCTTAGTCTGGGCCTGAGAACTGCTATATAGCGCTCTCGGATCTGTGTAAATACCGAGCAAACAGCAGGATGGAATCAAACTGCCGAAACATTTCACACCAGAGCGGCAATGGTTTATATTAATACAGCTTTGAAACGCGTCTCATCAATCACGCGCCCAGGGTGAAGTTTAAGCACGTGTTTAACAGATTCACTGCTTTTACACTTCATGTGCTTTGAATGTTTTCAGCAGTCTTTGTGCATGCATTTCATTGAGTGATTTTAATTTTTTAAACATGCTCTATAAATAATTAACTGTTCATATGCTAACTATAGCTGTCTATGTAAAATAAAATAATCTAATATTACATTAGCTTTCTGTTCACATTTTGTAAAACGTTTGTCAACATTTTGTAAAACGTTTCTGTCCACATTTTCTAAAACGTTTCTGTCCACATGTTCTAAAATGGTAACATATTTACATAAGTCACTTATTACTTTTGCACTGTGACTGTTCTAGAACTTAACTTAAAAAATAAAATTAAAAATAAGACATTGTCTTGAAGGAAAAAAAAATATATTAATTCATCTGAATTATGAAATAGTGAGGACTGACACTTTCTATTATTAACCTTATCTAGTTATATATTTTATCATACCCAGTGTATACCATACTATATAATAACTAAACTATATTTTGTTTAAAATACATCTGTTTTCTTTTTGTTAAATAGTATATTTATAAGTGTTTTTAATGACCCTGACATGCTGCAACACAGATAATATCTCTCTCTCTCTCTCTCTCTCTCTCTCTCTCTCTCTCTCTCTCTCTCTCTCTCTCTCTCTCTCTCTCTCTCTCTCTCTCTCTCTCTTTCTCTCTCTCATGGATAAAGACTATATTTGCCTCCTGAGCCATTCGAAAAAAAGGCATAATACTGCAGTAGTGACATCAAAATTGCATATTCGTCTAGAAGATTATACTTGACCTTTGACCCATATTTGACTCCTGTGCACCCCGAGACCACTTTCAAACAAAATGCCTTGTTTTCAATCACTCGACAACACCAATAATTAGGGGTTTTTAGGCACTTTTTGCCAATCTGTCTCTTTGAAGATTTACAATCATCCACCAACGGCAGCACTAACCAAGCGAATTAGACAAATAATCTTCGACTCTAACAGCAACTAAAAAATAAAATAAAAAGCATACTCCATTGAAAGACATTTTCCTTAAAAATAAGTTATTTTCTGCAGTTCAGTATCTACTCAGTTTAATTCACTGTTCCTGAATTATCATAAAGAACATTATATTTAAGATGATTTAATATTGACTTAGTTTACATTATTATTATTCATTAAATCCACTTGCAATTTGAATCTTAACACCTGTTTGTTGTCATTTTATTGATCACAGATAATGTCCATGTATTATAATGGTCTTGTAGTTTATGGCGTCACATAAACCCTAGATGGAATTATTTTCCTGTAACTCATGAAGTCCTGCATGTGTTTTGGTGGTGCTTGGTTGAACTTGGCCTGCTTGTGGAGTGGCAGACTGGCACAGGTAGTCCAGAACGGCACCCGTCAGTTTCCATTTTTTTTCTCTTGGATTTTTAATGGTATGTTTTCCTTTTACACAAACAAGTTCTTATGTGAAGACTGCCTGCATTCTCCACCATATGTGATAAACCGGGGTTAGTTTGCCACTACCTTTTAAAAGGAACAGCATGCAGAGCCACAGGTTTTTTTTTGTTTTTTTAAACAAGGCCTGTATATTTATTTATTTACGCAAAACAAAATAAACTAAACAAAACCGAACTCCTCCAAGGAGTGCTTACTAAACTTTTCTCAAGTTCTAACTACAACTGGCCAGCTAAGCCGTTTAACAATAACAAAACCAATAATTTACAAGAATTACACACGTCCCTCATCAGGGCTCAACCACAGGGTTTCTTCTCAGCCTTCACACAGACACAGACCAAACATTTTGAACTGCTTAAATACCTGCCTGCTAATTACAAGCAGGTGTACTTAATTAATAAAACAATTAAACAATTAATCAATTAAACCATGTGACTGAGCAAAACAGCCACAAAACCACATTTTCACATACATTTGGCAGGGATAGGAATTAATCCCATCCCTGCCAACCACCACCGAAACACATAGCCCCAACACTTTATTTACATTCAAGGCTCTGCCCTGCATCACACAGGGCGAGGCAATCCATACACAGGCAGAGGGCGGCCGCGAACACGGGACCTCTCGCACTAAAGCATAGCGCCGATGCTCATTTGCAAGGAGCTTATATAGGGCTTGTGGCTCTGTGTGTTTTTACGTCACCTACCTGCCCTACTGCTACCTTCCCCCATGCACTCTACAAGGGCAGCAGTGTGGAGTAGTGGTTAGGGCTTTGGACTCTTGACCGGAGGGTTGTGGGTTCAATCCCTCGTGGGTGACACTGCTGCTGTACTCTTGAGCCAAGGTACTGTACCTAGATTGCTCCAGTAAAAACCTAACTGTATAAATGGGTAATTGTGTGTAAAAATAATGTGATAAATTATAAGTCGCCCTTGATAAGGGCGTCTGCTAATAAATATATAATAATAATATAGGCTACATGTGCAGTAGATGCTGGTTATTAGCAACCCTGATAAAGACAACTTTTGGTTATTAACAACATTTTCCCAGGAACCAAGCCTGTCCCATAGACTTTAATGTTAATGGAATTCTGAAATTAGCAACTGCACGCCGCTTATTGACAACACTAGTTGCCAGTGCTACAGAGTGCACTTGCATGATTTATGCACGTACTTCATGCAGCTTTTATAACACACTGACTTCGCAACTGCGTATTTCAGGCGGACTGAGGCAGAATCATGGCTTTGAAACTGGCAACGAAGCTGCACGCAAAATTGAGATGGATTTACAAAAGGAGGTGGTACATTGTGAAAAGCAGACAACGTTGGACAATTAATTTGTTTTTTAAAAGTGTGTTCTTTAGAGTTTATTGTAAGCACAGCACTTTTTTGGTGTTTGCTTTACTCATTGTAAGGACAATTGTAGTACATCGTCGTGTAGTAGTTTACTATTTAAGACTAGCCTACTACATTTTTTTTGTTTTACACATGCCAGAAGTAAACAGTTCTGTTTGGGTATTTCGTGTTTCTCATGTTCATTTTTTTAACACTGTAACATTTAAAACACATGTATTTCAGTGCCATATTTGTACAACTACGGTATATCGTTCAATATAAATACATTTAAAAACGGGGTTTTTTCGCTTATTGGCAACTTTCGGTAAATGACAACTTTATCCTAGGAACCGATAGGTTATTAATAACCGGCATCTACTATATATATAGATCGTTACAATATATATATATATATATATATATATATATATATATATATATATATATATATATATATATATATATATATATTGTAACGTTCTTGGTCCCCACAGGCAGGCGCATCACAATTGTTTTCTAGTAGTCTGCACGCGATACATCAGGTTAATCAAGAGAAGCGTTGAATCCAGCTTGTTAGCCGAGGTGGGGTCAGCAGTTCAGCACGGGCCAGCACTCAGCAACTTGGCACAGATTAAAACTCGTGATGCATACGTCTGAAGAGATTCATTGACAGTCATACACTTACAGGGTTAATATTCATAAAGCGAGGTGGAGAAAGCTCGCCTCGATGTTTAAAAATACCACAGGCCAACTTCATGATCCCACGTTTTTAGTAAAGAAACAAAACAGTGGAACATAGAACACTTGAATTTTATATACATTTTATATATTTTATACGGTGATGATTATTATTATTATCAAATATGAATAATCTGTATACTAGCCTTATTTTATATAATTGAAATGAAATGTAATGCAAATACAGTATCGTATTTGAAATAGGTAAATAATACCCTTTGTATTTGAGTATTTGAGTTTAATTGGGCAGTTCCTCTTTCAGCGTTATTAGCACGGGCTTTCTCTCCCCCGGTAATATAATGATTTGGTCTTTGCCAAGAAGCACTCCTCGAAATCAATTAGAGCAAATTTAAATATAATCACTATCTCATCATTTTCCGCCTCGGGCCACAGATAACAATTCATTTCCTCTAACGAACTGCCCGTGGTTGTCTTTATTTGGAATTTATGAATTTATTGTTCTGACTGATTGTATCGCAGTTTAATTGTATTCATGTATCATTCTTCCACAGAACTTTGGCTTTTTGCCTGATGATTCAGAACTCTGTATTGTCTCATATGAAAAACGAACCCGCTGTGTTTATGAATTTAATAGATCAGAAACACTACGAAAGGTTATACTTGAGAAATGTAAAATAACTAAATAAACGAAGACGACTGATGACTCTAAATATTATTTAGCAAATACATAAACAGATAAACCCTTTTTCTTTTTAAATAAACATGTACAAACAGAAGGGTAGGCTACGGATGCATTAAAGCGCTGTGTTGGCAGCTGTTAACCTGCAATCTATGTCTGTTCTTGAAATTGCTGTAGCTATGGTCGTTGCGTTTTTGTATGGGCGGTTTTCCATTGTAACGGGAATGTGAAATGGAGTTGACTGCGTTTTGGACGGGTTTCTTCAGACGTGGTTCTGTTGCTTAACCCTAATCCAGGTGATGTGCCTTATCTGCTGCTGAGATACGAGGCCGCATGTACTCAGTACTCGCCTAAATATTGCAATAGGCTAATGCGCACGGGTAAAGCATTTTAAATCAAGGCTTTTATAAGAACCTTTTTATTATAGTTTCAGGCAATAGTTATAAACGACCCCCCCCCCTCCCCCCCTCAAACGCATAGAAACAGCAGGTTACAACAATTCAGTGTGAAGCCATGACCCACTACATCATCTCAACCATAACCTTAACTTAAACCTGTGTCATAACTGCATTACTATTGATAGTTCCCTTATACTATTGATATGTTCAAGATTTTTTTTTTACTTTTACCAATATGCTTTCTATGGATCCTTTCAAATAATGTAGGTCATGAAAACCCATCGGTGGCCTGATTCACATTATCTTAGTTATATTATCAAAGAAGATGAACACTGTTTAGCCTATTCAAGGTAACTGATAATTGACAGCATATGGGTTATGCATAATTGGCCAGATAGATGATCATTTGTGCTGGAACTACAGAATAAATGTGCCAATTCTGGTGGACTCTGTACCAAAGTCCTACTGTCACCGTGTGTATTCTTCAATAAAACTAATCCCTTTAAAGCCCCAATCTCTCATACTGGTGAGGGCCAACTTCAAAAGTCCAGTCATAGGACAGTCAGGGTATTAAGTCACCTGATACAGCCCTTTTAAACCTAGATTTAATGCAAATATGGGTTTAACTCACTGATATTTCAATGCAAAAGATTAAGCACAGGTTAGCTGAGCAATTAAAGCATGATTAAGATAATACATTGAATTGATATAAACCTGCTATTGGCTATCAGCTAGAGTGCTTCGATACTGTTTTCACTATTAAGGGTTGTGGATTTAAAACATGTTGCTATGTTACATCTGAGGACTTATCTTGAGTTTACTATGGTAACATTATCAAGAAAACACCCTTTGGAATGGCCCTGGTCCAAGCATTAAAAAAACCACACAGGTCTTATTCTAAGAATACTATCAAAGATACTTAAAACCCCCTTTAACAAAATGTTGAAGAATATTTCTGTACCAATCAGTCTATTATAATATGCCAAATTGTGGCTATCCAGCGATAGGTTTTAATATGTGAGCTTTTACTGACATGTTGTGACTTAAATAAGCTTCTTCAAAAATATATTTTTTAAAATTAAGACTTTAAAAGCATAATAAAACTTGACCTTTTTAAAAATATCCAATAAAAACATATTTAAAATATTGTCACATTGAAAACAACTCAACGATTTACTTCTATAATTTAACCAAAGTATACCAAGCACAGCAATACATGACATCCGGCACAGCTAAAGAAAAGCGTTACAATTATTCCAACTCTGGAATAGTTGAAAAACAGTTTACAAAGGATTGCAAATTCCAAGACCTCAGTAGCAGCTGCGTCAGTACCAGTCTTTCTTAAATATTATTAGTTTATTTAGCAGACACCTTTATCCAAGGCAGCTTACAGATACTAGGGTGTATGAACTATGCATCAGCTGCAGAGTCACTTACAATTACATCTCACCCGAAAGACGGAACACAAGGAGGTTAAGTGACTTGCTTAGAGTCACACAATGAGTCAGTAGCTGAGGTGGGATTTGAACTGGGGACCTCCTAGTTACAAGTCTGTTTCTTTAACCACTGGACCACACAGCCTCCTCAAATATATTTGTTAAAGGGATGACACAACGATCATGCCTTTTAGCCATGAGGCTACTTACACAAGCAGTGCTGAGATAAAGTGTGGATCTTCCGCAATGGTGCATGCTTACTTGCAAGGTGTTTGGTTTAAGGTGCATCAGTTATTGATTGAAGTAGAATCCAGCAGACTGCTGGTTTGCCCAGCTGTGGGGGAACAAAGGCAGCCCCGTGCAATCTCTTCAGCAACCCTTTCCTGAAGAGGACAAGAAAGGATGGCCCTGGTGTGGCAGCGCACACAGACCACAGAAGAGCTCCCGACCCAGATCACCTGGCTTCAGGGGCGAGGTCAGCAAAGGGACTTCTTTTACCCACAGATAATCTGCAAAAAACCAAAAGGGCAGTTTAGGGTTCACGAAATGTTATTACAGTATAGTAAATGAGCAGATGAGCTGCGGTATCTCCCATTATGTCAGGTGCAAACTATATATATATATATATATATATATATATATATATATATATATATATATATATATAGCAATCTAATTGTATAGGAAATGGTTAGAAAATGGCGACTCCAAAAAGAGAGACATCTTCCCCGTAAATTAAATAAACAATAATAGATATTAACCCTATGATGTTATTACAGGCCAAAGCAGCCTCCAGGGCTGGCATTAGACTAGATATCATCACTTTGTTGAAACTTAATAGAAAATAATAATCTACAGAATACAAAAATTATATGGAATTATGGTTTTACCGCCACTTATTAATATTGACAAATTAATATTTTAATAAACAAGCTAGTAAACAAACAAACATATTCATACACAAATGGGCTCTACAAATACATTATACATTATTAAATCTAGACATCCTAATATGAGTTCAATCTTCTTCGATAAATCATTAGTCTGTTGCTATATATTTAATATAGGCCTGGAATCACGATGGATAGGTGCTTGATGTAATCCAGTGTGATTTCTCAGCTGTGGCTTAGCCTATACTATAAATATGTTACCACTTCACCCTGCACTTGACCCACCTCCAGCTGCTTCTACACAACCAGAAACAGGGTCCTCTGGGTCAAAGCATTTCACTGGCTGAAAACACAGCAGTTAATGGGGGGAGCAGGTGGTTAATTAATGACAGGAAAGAAGACATTGAAGAGGTAGGAACTAACAGGTGTAATGACTAAGGAAGTGCAACACTAGCTGAAAGCTTGGTTTACAAACACAATATATGTGTGTGTGTGTATATATATATATATATATATATGGTGAGATAGTGTAG
This sequence comes from Acipenser ruthenus, assembly GCF_902713425.1. Taxonomy (NCBI): domain Eukaryota; kingdom Metazoa; phylum Chordata; class Actinopteri; order Acipenseriformes; family Acipenseridae; genus Acipenser; species Acipenser ruthenus. The sequence goes on along the minus strand of NC_081191.1, from coordinate 95,306,686 downwards.
TGTCCTGGGGAATGGGACTACATCTTCCAGAGGGGAACAGCCTTAGTTTGTTTAATTGTTTAATTTAATTTAATTTGATTAATTGTTTAATTAGTAATGATCCCCTGCACCTGGCTAGCATTGTAAATCAGAGCCAGTTGCAGGGTATTTAAGAAAAGCAGCCAGTCTGTTTGGGGCTGCTGTGTGGAGAGCCTGCTTGCTAGGGTGTGCAAGCGTATGCAGAGGAAGGTGCTGTGTGGAAGCCTTGTTGGGATTTGTGTTATTGGTTTAAAAACTGTGTTTTGTTTTGTTGATTTAGATTTTTGCAGGTAAACAGTTAAGCTGTCCTATTATATAGTTTAGGTTCCTGTTTTGTGTTTTAGTGTAGTGTGCAAGAAAACAGCTAGGTGTTTGTTTTGTTTATAAAAAAAAATATAGCGCGTCAGCGCTTAAACCTCAATTTCCTGTGTCCTGGGTCTATTTTTAAAGGGGCAAAGAACCCAAGTGGGTGCGAGTAATTTACAATATAATATATATATATATATATATATACAGTGCCTTGCGAAAGTATTCGGCCCCCTTGAACTTTGCGACCTTTTGCCACATTTCAGGCTTCAAACATAAAGATATGAAACTGTAATTTTTTGTGAAGAATCAACAAGTGGGACACAATCATGAAGTGGAACGAAATTTATTGGATATGTCAAACTTTTTTAACAAATAAAAAACTGAAAAATTGGGCGTGCAAAATTATTCAGCCCCTTTACTTTCAGTGCAGCAAACTCTCTCCGAAGTTCAGTGAGGATCTCTGAATGATCCAATGTTGACCTAAATGACTAATGATGATAAATAGAATCCACCTGTGTGTAATCAAGTCTCCGTATAAATGCACCTGCACTGTGATAGTCTCAGAGGTCCGTTTAAAGCGCAGAGAGCATCATGAAGAACAAGGAACACACCAGGCAGGTCCGAGATACTGTTGTGGAGAAGTTTAAAGCCGGATTTGGATACAAAAAGATTTCCCAAGCTTTAAACATCCCAAGGAGCACTGTGCAAGCGATAATATTGAAATGGAAGGAGTATCAGACCACTGCAAATCTACCAAGACCTGGCCGTCCCTCTAAACTTTCAGCTCATACAAGGAGAAGACTGATCAGAGATGCAGCCAAGAGGCCCATGATCACTCTGGATGAACTGCAGAGATCTACAGCTGAGGTGGGAGACTCTGTCCATAGGACAACAATCAGTCGTATACTGCACAAATCTGGCCTTTATGGAAGAGTGGCAAGAAGAAAGCCATTTCTTAAAGATATCCATAAAAAGTGTCGTTTACAGTTTGCCACAAGCCACCTGGGAGACACACCAAACATGTGGAAGAAGGTGCTCTGGTCAGATGAAACCAAAATCGAACTTTTTGGCAACAATGCAAAACGTTATGTTTGGCGTAAAAGCAACACAGCTCATCACCCTGAACACACCATCCCCACTGTCAAACATGGTGGTGGCAGCATCATGGTTTGGGCCTGCTTTTCTTCAGCAGGGACAGGGGAGATGGTTAAAATTGATGGGAAGATGGATGGAGCCAAATACAGGACCATTCTGGAAGAAAACCTGATGGAGTCTGCAAAAGACCTGAGACTGGGACGGAGATTTGTCTTCCAACAAGACAATGATCCAAAACATAAAGCAAAATCTACAATGGAATGGTTCACAAATAAACATATCCAGGTGTTAGAATGGCCAAGTCAAAGTCCAGACCTGAATCCAATCGAGAATCTGTGGAAAGAACTGAAAACTGCTGTTCACAAATGCTCTCCATCCAACCTCACTGAGCTCGAGCTGTTTTGCAAGGAGGAATGGGCAAAAATTTCAGTCTCTCGATGTGCAAAACTGATAGAGACATACCCCAAGCGACTTACAGCTGTAATCGCAGCAAAAGGTGGCGCTACAAAGTATTAACTTAAGGGGGCTGAATAATTTTGCACGCCCAATTTTTTAGTTTTTTATTTGTTAAAAAAGTTTGAAATATCCAATAAATTTCGTTCCACTTCATGATTGTGTCCCACTTGTTGTTGATTCTTCACAAAAAATTACAGTTTCATATCTTTATGTTTGAAGCCTGAAATGTGGCAAAAGGTTGCAAAGTTCAAGGGGGACGAATACTTTCGCAAGGCACTGTATAAAGTGAATCAACCAATAGTTCAACACTTCATTGCTACAATGTACTGGTATGATGTTTAAAAAGTGCTAAAAAAGAGGCTGGTGATGAAATGGGGTTTACAGTGTACAGTATCTGTGTTTGAATATCAGTACAGATTTAGTGTCAATAATCTTCAATATTTTTCTTAAATGCACTGGCAAAAAAAAAAGGGTACCTGCTTTGTTATGTAACTCCAAATGAACGTAACCGATGGACTAGCAGATGTTGTGGTGAAGACACAGGGTCTTGTGTGCCGTACGAAGGTACTTTTATATTGTAGCCAGTCGCTCCGTTCTTGACCCGTCATATATAAAGAACTGGGCACATTCAATTCTTGCGATGGAGCAATATCTTATATCTGTATATTATTGTACGTGACCTTCTAAAATCAAGTCAACATCTACATCCTGTGGTCCCAAGTGCTGTATGCTAGCATATGCTACTGATGCTTGCTATGTCTCCAGGACAATCTCAAAAGCAAAATTGTTTATTTTGGATTTGGGATCCTAGTAAGAGTTTGCATGAATAATGAGTATATTGGACCCCCCCCATGCTTTAAAGAATAAATACAGTGTTAAATGGCTGCCTACAATCAATCAGTGAGATTGCGTGAGGAAAATGCCCCAGATGTACTGGCAGAAGGTCACAGTCTTGACAAGGTCTTTCATTGAAACCTCAGGATTTTTCATTATCCTTAATTGACAGCCCTTCACCCTCATAAAGAGGCTCCTGGATGTGGATAAGACAGATAGTGCTCTGTTCATTGTCTGTCAGGCGACACACCTACTGACATCTATCTTCAGAAATCATGTGTGTAACACGTCTGAACAGGGACGAGCCTGGGCTCATAAAAGCTTTGGAAGCAGAAGTTATTGCTTTTAGTTTTGTGTGAATTGTGTACAGCAGAGATCTGAAAAAAAACTGTATTGCAGTTTCATAAAACCAAAAAAATACATGGTTACCTCTCAGTGTGTTTTATTCAATGGTTAATAATAGTTACTGTACATATCCCTCTGGAAGTATTTCTATCACAAGCAGACCATCAGCTTGAGCCAGTGCTGCTGACCTGCATAACAATAGCAGTCCTAGCTTCTCCTGTTTATTTTTTAAATGTGTTTATCCATCCCTCATAAAATACATTTTATTTCACATGCTATTTAAGCAATAATACCCAACGCAGAAAGAACTGCTTTTAGCAGTAAGGGCCAAAGTCCTCTGTGATTTCTAGCAATGATGCAGAGGGTATTATTGTGACTATGAATTATTGCACATTTTATTGAATTATTCTGTGGGAACAAGAAATCCCCTTAAAAGTTGTTGTCCTTTTTGTATAAGGGTAATACTTCTAGCTTCTGAAGATGAGCTCTCAGGCATGTGAGCAAGGACAAGAGTTTGCAAATGTTCCAGCCATATAATTACACTGCTAAAGCTAAAACAAAAGGAGATGTGTTTGCATTATTGTCCTGAAAAGTAGGACTGATGGAGGTACGACAAGTGGGCAGCAGTGTGGAGTAGTGGTTAGGGCTCTGGACTCTTGACCGGAGGGTTGTGGGTTCAATCCCCAGTGGGGGACACTGCTGTTGTACCCTTGAGCAAGGTACTTTACCTAGATTGCTTCAATAAAAACCCAACTGTATAAATGGGTAATTGTATGTAAAAATAATGTGATATCTTGTAACAATTGTAAGTCGCCCTGGATAAGGGCGTCTGCTAAGAAATAAATAATAATAATAATAATAACCCTGAAGTCTCCTAGAAATCAACTGTGCCTGGCCAGTTGGGCAGAATACTTTTTATTGGTTAAAAAAAACAACAACATGTACACTGATGAAGGCAATGCTAAGCTGAAACACTTTGGTTTTAAATGTTTTTTTAATCAATAAACTTTTTTTTTTTTTTTAATGTGAGTTGCGGGGTTTCCTTTAATTTATTCATAATACTTTTTATAACTGTTAGGATAAAACTAATAACTTACCACTGCTCTTGGCTTCTCTTGTGTTTATTGTATAGACAGTATAAGGGTTTGCAGAGGGTATGAAGGGCTGTATTATTAGAATTGTAGCACCTTGGGGGAGGTGGGGGGATTGTATTGCTCACTTGTGGCACAGTCATTTTACATTTCTAAATGTGAAAGGAAAAGACTGAAAATGAACATGAGCAAATCTACTGGGTAGTGATCCTGTTTAATACGTTTTACACTGTACACCTAATTTTAACAGGGACATTAGGGCCAAATTTAAGAGAAGAATGAACATGCTGTAATGTGGCAATGCCCTGCCCCCTACAGGCTTTGTGATTCATTGTAATCCATTTGTTCAATGTTTTTGTAGACGTCTTTTTTCCTACCGAGGGCACCAGAAACAGCAAAATTTATCAACAACGGGATCTTCTGATAATGAAGCAAGGCACACAAAAATTTAAAAAACAAAAAAACCCTTTTATTGCACCCCAGTCAGCAGGGAGAGAAGCTCTTAATCCACAGGTCAAAGGAGTCTGTTAATAGCTGCTTGTTTCCCTGACTGTATACTGAAATTGGTGCTTAGTGAATACAAACCTTGGAATTTACTGAAGACAAGCAACAGAAAGTGCTGCACCAGCTGAATTCCATGCTAGTACAGGATTAAGGACTGAATCCCAAGGTCTGCTGAATGCAACAATGTCTTCAGGTTGCCTCTGCCTGATGTGTTACTGGAGCACTTGGTGAAACATGCTACAGGACTACAGATTCATCATTGGCTGGTGCAGGGCCCTATGATACTTTTCAGGGAAATGTAATTCAGTGACATTGTGGTACAGAAGAAAATAGTGACTCATCACAGTACCAACTCACACCTGCAATGACGGATATCTCTTTCAGTTGGTGAACAGAACAAGTTCTCGTTATTCCAATTTAAAAAATAAATAATTGTTTTACTCTCTTAATTGTTCCATTTTACCAAACTAGCTTTTTATCTTCGTTTTTCTAAATTTACAATTACAACCACATTTTTTTTGTCTCTTAATTTCAGTTTTATTACATTTTGTATTAGACTGTTTTTAATTTAATTAAATAACTTGTATAGTTTCATCAGATTCAGACAAGCACTTCTTCATTGCCCAGCCACAAGCCTGAGCTCTTCCACAATGAGGTCCCTAAATTTGTGTACGCTGTTGTGCTAGGACGGCTAATGTGTGTGCGGTATGGACGGGGGGGGGGGGGTACACATTCCTGTACAGTCCTAACCACATTTTAAAATCAATTGAAACAAACATGGAAGACAAAGGGGAAACAAATAATTATATACACACACACGCCAATTATATATATATATATATATATATATATATATATATATACACATACACATACATACATACACACACAGTATATTGCAAATTTACTAGAACACCTCAAGATTTGTCACTTATCCTTTATAACGCTAGACAACTTTGTGCTTTAATTAGGCATCTTAATCAACTTCTAAAAAGTCTCATGCATTTTACCATTTGTGGCTGTGTTCCTTTTTTCTTACTATTTAAAATTAATTGCATGTGTGGTCTATTAAAGTCACCAATTAAACTAGACAATCACTAATTTGCCTATTTTGACAATTTTCCCAAGATTTTCAGTTCCAGTGGTTAGATTTAATAATCACAACAAATCAAAACAGAAGCGATGATGGCGTGTTCTAATACATGTGCACACTACTTTACATGTTTTGGAGCATTATAGCAGTAACCACATTTTTTAATGAATCAAAAAGAATATGAAAGACAAGGGATAAAAACCAAAACATTATTTTTATATAAATGACTGTAAATCCATGTACAGTACACCACCTGGTGGTTGGGCCAGTTGTACCATTTAAACAGGCAGTGCCTTATTTTACCAATGAAAGCAACATTGTTGCTTAGTATTTTCCTGAATGTTGTCGACACATTCTTGGTGTGTTTAAGATTCCTCCTCCTTACAGTTTCAGCTTTGCATCCTTCACTTGCAAGCCCTGCTCTGCCACGCCAGCCCTTTCTTTCAGCAGGATTGCTTGCTCAGCTGTTCCCAGGCTCAAAGCATTCTTCAGTAAAAAGTGAGTGATGAAAAGCTTCAAGCCTTCCCGCAGCATTCCGAGCTTTGGAATTCCTGAAATCCTGCACAGAGTGGAAAACGTGCTTCTCAGTTATTGGGGATTTCAATAATAACACCCCCTTTGTACTCTTAACCCCCTTCCTCCCCATACAAACCAAAATTAGCGTTTAAAACAAAAGCATCTGTGGAACTCTAAAATGCAGTCTTTACCAGGATGTAGAAGGAATGTCCTGCCAACAATGCAGTTCTCTTACTTGCCTTTAAAATGAGAAGCGAAAACTACTACAAGTAGTGTTTCTGTTACAATTTCTACAGGTATGCTAGGATCGCTAGGACATAAGATTCAGAAAACTATCAGCCACCATTCCTGCACTGCTCATGGCTGTGTGCGCAATTAAAGAAAGCTCCAGTTTCTCAGGGCACCTTTTTAAAAGATTGGTTTCTAAACAGGCAGGAACTCATCAGCTACAACTGCATCAGTTTTGCTGGGAAAAAAGTTAAAGATACCAGGACCCACATATAGTTTATAAACTTAATGCATTTACATAAGTCTGTTTGCTTTATGAATAATGTACAAAAGTGTTTCATTCTAATTTAAAAGGTTTCAATCGATAGCGATCTCTTTACTCAAAAGGGCTCAGCCACAGTTTAATGTTAAAGGGTTAATACATTGCTAAAGTAGGAGAGATACAGTCACATGTTACACTGAAGTGTAAAAAGATGTTGATTACCTCCCAAAAATGTCTTTCAGCTCCTCTGGTTCCGTTTCACATAGAAGTTTACTCAGCAGTTGGCGCAGGAACCGGACTTTAGGCTTATCCAGTTCACTGAACTCGATAACCTGGTTTAAATAAAAAAAAATAACAAAAACAAAACACACGTTAAAATAAGATGTATTTATTTATTTGAACAGAACAATGTTAAATTAGCCTTACTGAATGCAACTCCAAAATAAGTCTTATTCTTTTTTTGTTTCTAAAAATGTTCTCCCCAATTTTAACTATCCAATAATTATTTTCCCCTCACCGCATCAATTCCCTACACAGCTCCAATCCCATGACCAAGCCAGCTTCCTCTTTTACACCCAGGAACTCCAGTCATTAGCAGTAGCAGTCATTTTACCGTTCTGTTTTAAGCACTTTGAGAGGCTGGAAAACCCACCCCTTCCACTCTCTGATTGGTTAAATGTAGTGTCAAGACGTAACACAGCAGTCCTGTGGTTCCAAGACTTTTTCACCCAGCAAGGCGCACAAGTGATTTAGTCTGCTAGCAGCGCAATCAATCCTTATTGTAAAAGGCACAGTAGCATCTGCAAAACGGGCGGTGACAGCCACTTAGCTGGGTGGCTCATCTGGCTGAAAAGGCCTGGTGAGAACGCTGTAGAGGGTATCGTATCTTACAGGATCGGATATGATAGATTCTACTGTACAGTGTTGCACAGGAGACCTAAAACTGCACTTACAGTACATTATTACTACTGTATTTGTTTATTTATCCAAGGCTAGGGTGTGTGAACTATGCATCAGCTGCAGAGTCACTTACAACAACGTGTCACCCAAAAGACAGAGCACAAGGAGGTTAAGTGACTTGCTCAGGGTCACACAGTGAGTCAGTGGTTACAAGCCCCTTTCTTTAACCACTGGACCACACAGCCTCCTACATTACAAGAATTCATTCCTCCAACACCAATTAATAAGGTCGAGGTTACTTCTTAGCAGATCTATATAAAGATCTTGAAATCAAGTCTGCTGTCTGAACTCACTGCGTGTATTTCAGTGTACAGTTGAAAATGCGAGCCCGTTTAGAACCTGATAGAGGATGACGGACCTTCAAGACGGAGAGTGAAAGAGACTTCTTCTTTAGCAGATGCACCAGGAGATGAACCAGGTTGCTGAAGGAGGTGCTGGACAGGTTTGCCAGATCACGGAATTTGTCCCACATGCTGAACTGAAAAGTCATCTAATAATTAAAGAAATAATTAAAATGAGGAGAGCCAGCTTACGCGAGGAACAATATTTGCGCATATATATATATATATATATATATATATATATATATATATATATATATATATATCTATATCTATATCTATATCTATCTATCTATCTATCTATCTATATATATATATTTTCATTCATAGCATCTACTCATTAATCTAAAGCAGTGGAACTAAATAAGCAGGACCCTCCCTGTCAGTTTACCCATTTTCTAAAATAAATACACAAACACTGTTGGATGTTTGATTTTCAAAACTTTCTTATTCAAATGGCCCTATTTTGATTATTGATATCCACCAGTTTAGATCAACTAAATGTCATTTAAGGACTGCAGCTAGCACACAGTACCACCTGGTGGCCAGATATTGTACTGTAAAGAACTTTCTGAAAGGAATTACATTTTTATATATATATATATATATATATATATATATATATATATATATATATATATATATATATATATATAGATATAGATATATAGATATATAGATATATATATATATATATATATATATATATATATATATATATATATATATATATATATATATATAGTGGCAAAGTAACTGAAGGGAAGTATGTTAGCTTATGGCAGAGTAAAGCATTATTCCCCTATACAGGACTTGTAGAAAACAAATGGGTAAAATAGACTGCAGTAGCAGTTTGCTGACCACTAAAGGTCATCGGTCTGCAGAAATCAGAGCATCACCTGGGGTTAACCCTTTCACAAGGTATCCAGGTGAAGGGAATCAAATGAAATGGATGGTTAAGCAATTACAGGCGGGGTATAAAAGACCTGCGATGTTGCAGCTCTTTGTCTAAGAGGAGAGGAGTACAGACTCAGAAGAAAACATAGGATTTATTTAGTTATTTTTGTTTTTGCCAATGTATTGGACGGCTGTACAGTGTGTTTAAGAAACTGGATCATCAGGATCAACACACACAGCTAAATACCAGTAATTGATATATGTTTAATATACCTTTGTCAAGGGGAAGCGGAGGTACTTATAGGCTTTTAGATGCCTTGGTAATCTCACACTTATTTCTATTTAAATCTATTAATGTGTTTGTGATGTCATTTACTACTTAGTTAATGATGTAACGATCTACTATTCCTTTCTATGTAAACCTCCAGGCATCATGGCATTGAGTCAGTTTATCAATTTATTTTCCTTTATTCTTCTGTATTGTACATTATCTAATTGTATTTCTTCTAAAGCTACAAATTGTAGGGCATTCATGTTATGTTCATTTTTTGTAAAGTGTTTAACTATTGGTTCTTTTACTTTATTTTTTATGTTTGATAAGTGATTCTGTATTCTTTTATATAATACTGTACCTGTCTCTGATATTATTTTGTTACATTTTTTGGCAAAATATACCATAAACATGGTTACTAGTTTTGCATGATGGGTTTCTTATATCTGAATATTCACTTTTATCTATATATTTGCATATGTTACATGTGCCATTATAGGGATATAGCGGACTACCTGAAATCGCCTGTCATATTCACAAAACCTCTCCCCCAAGACAGCATAGAAAGGGTTAAAGCCCTTCTCTTGCAGACAGCAGTCCATGAGAACATGCACAATATCTCTCTCTTGTTGATCCTTCAGACCAAGCCTGCAAAAATAAAGACAAAAGAAAAAGAAAAGGGTTCAAATTCAGCCATGAAAAATGAAACAAACAATCAACAAGCCCTGCCTCTCAGGAAGTCATACAGCTCACAGGGAGGGGTTTGTTTTGTGAACTCCTACTTTCTTCTTGCAAGGCATACCTGATCAGTTTTTCAAAGGCATCAAGGAAATCCTCACTGGTCATCAGGACACAGAAAACGTTTCTTCTTATATCAGTATTCATTCTCTGTTTACGAGCAAGCTCCAAAATCTTAGAGCTTACCTTCAAAAGAGAAAGATTTTTAGAAATCTACCGAGTACCAGCATCAAACTTTGAATCTGTTTGAAAAACGTTGAATTACACAAAGGAACCACTGGATCTGCCATTTTACCTTAGGAGACCTTTGAGGTCTTGAAAGCTTGTGATTAATTATTATTTAGTTAGTCCAATAAAAGGTATCACATCTTCTTCTCTTTGTCTATCATCTCTGAACTGATACAGCTACCATTTCATCTATCAACCTTATTTAGCAAAGACTCTGTACGGTATGATTAATGCAACTTCTGCACGTGGAAACAAAACAAAAAAATGTTTGTCATCTTAATAACCTACAAAAATCATATGAATTGACCAAATGTACTGCAATTAATTTTAAAAAATGCATTGAAAACGTAATGACGCAGAATAGTGCAAAAGGTTTTTTTATTTTATTATTTTATTTTATTTTGCAGTTTGAAACACACACACACACACACACACACAATGCTGGCATGGCAAGCAGCAGTTTTGGCTCATACCAGGGTACACACAACTATCCTCTCGCCACACTCCCTATATCGAGAAGCACGATGCAATAGAAGACAGATTCAGTATTAGCGAACTTACCTGGCCTGTAGGCTGCTTCTGTTGTGTGCTGCTGCCAATCATTGGCGCTCCGCTCCAGGAGGACCCGACAATCCACCAGCGCCCCACCTGGTCTGCAGCCAGCAGGTTCTCCAGAGAGACCCGCAGACAGACATCGCTGCCACTGGCACTGCTATGGATCTGAAGAACAAGCATAGCCTGAGCTCTTTTCACTTTACATTGAACCCTCGTGAAGTTTCATGCCTACTCGATAGCAGCCAGAAATCCCACTGGGAAGTAAAAGGCTTGAACAAGATCCCTCTCAGAGAGTGCAAGCTGTTTACTTGGATCTTGTTTCTCAAAACTTTAACAAAATCCTTCAAGGACATCATCCGAGGATCCACAAATGTTATCTATCTGGAGGGAAATGTTGTGGTGTAATGCCCTCTGCTGGTATTATTCTTTAAATCTGTTCATCCCAACAAATGATTGGATGCTGATTTATCTTCTTAGTGGATTGCAAAGTTGTTTTTTTTAATGCTATAAAACAATGCTACTGTAAAACAAAGTTGCAACATGATATAGGGCTTTATTTAACCTAACCTTTCTTCTGTTGGTAGAATAGTTAACTTTATTTAAGTTTCCTGTCTGGGGACTGTTCTAGCATTTAGTGTTATCAGTTCTTTTTTTTATATTTAGAGTGCCCAATCATATAACCCTACATTTTTCTCCCCAATTTAGAGTGTCTAATTATGTCCCCTCACCACAGCAAGTCCCACACAGCGCAGGAGAACTGAAGGTTCAGTGGGTGTCCTCTGATCCCACAACCAAGCCAGATTCCTCTTCTACACCCAGGAATTTGAGAGAGGATGTTAGCGAGCTACCAGCCTCTGGAGGACAAAGGCCTGCCCTGCAGGTGTCCACCTGAGCTTACTGGGCACCTGGCCAGTAGGGTGCGCTGTAGCACCATGAGTAGAAACAGTACGTGCCGGTTCTGCATCCCTAACTCGCAGGAGTGCCAGAGCCAATGGAACGCTCCCCTCCGGAATCGCCAGTGAAGACCGCCGACGTCACACAGCCAGGACATGAACCTGCCCTCCCCTGACTGTATGACTCACCCTGCACACCACACTGCTGTGCTTTTACCAAGGAAAAGCTCAGGGGGTAGAATACAGTACTCACAGTTTCGAACAGCGCTTTCAGATGGTGGACAGGATTGGTGCTTTACAAATCCGAAATAGGTTTTTGCTAATCTGCCAAATGATCAAACGTGGTGCATATGGAGCATTCTGTTTCTATGCCTAAATTAAAATGGGGGAGGAGTACTGACTGAGCGTAGTTACCAGTGTCCGCTGTAGTTTCCTCAGTCTATCCACTGGCTCCGGATCGTAGCCTGGGATTTTTCTCATGTCGTTGTTCTTGAGTGCAAGCATGGTCTCCAACATGAACCGCATCTGTAAGGAGTTCAAAGTTAACACTGCAAGAATTATTTAATAAAATAAGATACAACTAAATGCTACTAATTAATATACTGTCCAATGAATAAATATATACATTGTACATTTAAGCATACGCAAGACAAAACTATATATTGTGTCTGACTAAAAGGTGTACATTTCAGTAGGATGGTATGTGTTTTTTTAGATCAGGGATGTACAAACATAATGTCTGTTTTTTTGTTTTTTTTTGCATTTTACAAGCACTCAGCACCATATTACTTTCCAATCCCCCTTGATCCCTCTTTAATAAACACGTGGGATTCTGCATGCAAATTTCATTCACAGGTGAGGTCATACCCTGGTCTGATCTTGGAGCTTTGTTCCCATAGCGTTGGCCTTGCTCTGTGCTTCAGAGATCAGCTCCTTCAGTGACACTGCATCATCTTTTCTTAATAAAAATCCAACGTTTTTCAGTAAAAACAGAATCAGCTCGATGTCCTTTTCCATAAAAGCCTTTGCGAGCTTCTTCAGAATATCAAAGATGAGCAGAGAGTGCACCACGTGGAAGTTGTACAGGTGTGCGATTATGGCAATGAGGTTGTCACACTCTTTACCTTCACTGCCAACCTGGTAATGTTCTTCAAACTTACGAACCACTTTTTCCAGAAAGTGGGCACCAACCTGTAAAAATACAAGCGGCACAGTAATAATGGATAAAAAATACAAAAGAAACAAAGCCATACCACACAGATAGAGGACAGTCTTTTCATTTGAGCGGTCACATCCTTGGGAGGTAAAACACAAACGACCCATGAGTTAGAATAAACCAAGTGTATACACTGTGCAAACCAGTCCCAGAGGTAAAGCGCTTTATATTTTTTAATAGGCAGCTAACATTGTTGAAACAGATTTAAGAAGGAAAGAGTAAATAAAATTGAGATATGAATTATGTATAAAAGTCCCGTTGAAGGAATGCATCCGAAACAGGACAGTTGCTTTTGGGAGTTTAGGTTTATTCTTTTAACACGCTTCCTATTCACACTGAAAATGAACATGATAAATATATGCCACTTATTTTCTTTAAAAGAACTCCCACAAGCTAATTACACTGGCTTGCTTTTGAGTACCAATCACTGCTTTTCCTATGACTGATGTGTTTTCAACGTCACTAGACCAACGCCATAGGAGGCTGTGTGGTCCAGTGGTTAAAGAAAAAGGGCTTGTAACCAGGAGGTCCCCGGTTCAAATCCCACCTCAGCCACTGACTCATTGTGTGACCCTGAGCAAGTCACAACCTCCTTGTGCTCTGTCTTTCGGGTGAGACGTAGTTGTAAGTGACTCTGCAGCTGATGCATAGTTCACACACCCTAGTCTCTGTCAGTCGCCTTGGATAAAGGCGTCTGCTAAATAAACAATAATAATAATAATAACTTAGTTCCTTTATTGACCAGAAGTGTAGCATTGAAGTATCTGCAAAGAGAGTCCCATACATTTTCAAATAGAATACCTTAAAATAAAATACCATTAAAAAAATCTAATTCACCTTTAACATAAGAGGGAAAAGATGAGACCTATGAAATGATGGCAGTATATAGTACTAAGATTTACTGGAATTATTTAGTTATGTCTGTCACTGTGAAAGATACCCCCAGATTGGGTAACCCTCTATTTCATTTCTATAATGTGACTTTGTTTTTAAATGTACTGTACAGTTCATTGTTACTGACTCTGGGATCATGTGAACAGGACATCTACAAACAGGATCCATTTTTCAGACAGCAGTATCTTCTCCTGAAGATCGGATGTCATTACCTCCAGTCCCACTGTGTGATGGAGAATGCTGACCAACAGGACATGCTCCAGCAGCAAGCGGTCTGGCATTAGGGCAGGAGTGACACAGGCCGCCAGCAGGATGTCTGTCACAGTATCATTCATGTCCTTTCGACTGCGGCTCATGTACAGCTCCTCCAACTGGCTGCTTATAGATGCCATGTTGTGCTCCGTTAGTCTACAGACAGATAAACAAAATAAAATACTTTAAGCATCGTTTCCACTGCCTGGACCCTGATCTTGATCTTGATCATTCTCTCTCTCTGTAAGTTCACACTGAATAAGTAGCAGAGTTTACTGTACAGACCACATTCCGCTATCCGTCAACATAGCTACTGTACTGTGCATTATGGCTTTATACAGAGATCTGTACAGAATTTCACGTCAAGGCAGTTATTTGTGCGAGTGTGGATTGAGGCAATGCTAAATATGGAAAACCTAAAACCCAGATTTCTGTATATATTTATTGTTGCTGCAACCATGCTGTAAAAGCAGCCATGAAGGATGACAATAGCTTAAATAGTAATATCTAGAGTGAGCCAATAATTTCAGGATATTTTTTTGGTTTGTCGCATTATATACAGTACATTGAAATTATAATGTGTGATGCTATAAGACAGAACAGAGAGTTTGAGACACATGACTTGCAAGCCTCAATGCAGCTTGTGAAGCTGTTGAGTCTCCAGTGGTACAGGTGTAATGCTACAAACAAAAACATCTCATGAAATCACTGTCTTGTACTGTACAGACAGGCCATCCAGATTATTAGCAAAAACACGTGCAGAAGATGGTCACGTTTAGGGCTGTGTTCGAAGGGTCGAAGATTATCGCTAGCCAGGAATTTGGAGGTAGGTGTAAACCTTCAAGGTTTTTTTTTCTCTTAACAGAGAAAAGGTGTGAATAGTATAATTAATCACACAGTAAAATGTCCTTGCATGCAAAATTCGATCTTTTGATTTGTATAATGCACATTACTTAGACAAAAGTTGTTGTATTAAAATCCACTACCAAATCATTATATGTAGCAATTCTATATGGCGCCGCTGACATGTATGGAGCAGGGTATAGTATGCCAAAGCATGGGGGGGGGGGGGGGGGGGGGGGTTACCTACAGCGGTTGTAGTGCTTCAGTAAAATAGATACTTAATACTTAGTGTACAAGACAGTGTAAGAGAAGTGCTATTATTTGTTTATTTAGCAGACACCTTTATCCAAGGTGATTTACAGATACTAGGGTGTGTGAACTATGCATCAGCTGCAGAGTCACTACAACAATGTCTTGGAGCACAAGGAGGTTAAGTGACTTGCTCAATGGTCAAACAGTGAGTGAGCCGAGTTTTGAACCGGGTATCTCCTGGTTACAACGGTAAGGTAGAATATGTTTGAAACATACAAAATATATGCAAACACAGATAATTTTAATTTCGAGCACTGAGAACCGTCCGCCCCTCCCCCCTCCAGCTTGTGTTATCCAGAGGCAGAACTTTAATTTCTTCATTTGCCATCTCGACAGCAAAGGATTGTATAGCGTCAGTTGTATTGAAAGAAATGTCTTGAAACCCCTCTGCTGTTTTGGAGTTTTTCAGTTAAATGCCCAGACGACCAAAAAAAAAAAAGTCAAATGCAAACTGTGCAAGCGACTGTTGATGTATCATCGAGGCACAACCAATCTCTGGGATCACTTGGCAAGCGTTAATTCATATTATTATTATTATTTTTAGTAGTACTAAGGAGGCCGTGTGGTCCAGTGGTTAAAGAAAAGGGCTTGTAACCAGGAGGTCCCCGGTTCAAATCCCACCTCAGCCACTGACTCATTGTGTGACCCTGAGCAAGTCACTTAACCTCCTTGTGCTCTGTCTTTCGGGTGAGACGTAGTTGTAAGTGACTCTGCAGCTGATGCATAGTTCACACGCCCTAGTCTCTGTAAGTCGCCTTGGATAAAGGTGTCTGCTAAATAAACAAAAAATAATAAAAAAATAAGTCCGCTGCAGTGCTTTTAATTGGCTGCAATAAGATGCTGCTGCAATGCAAGCTTACTGTATATATAGCAAGCAGCATCAATTACATCTACATAAACAATATTTGAACTACATGTGAATGTTTTATTCCATTTATATGAATTACCTGCAAAACAGGATTTTCAATCAAATATTTAAAGTAGCTATGGTGATGTCACCAGTAAATTATGCAAATGAGTACCATCGAAGGTTCGAACCTTCCTTCGGTAATGTGTTCCGAACCTTTGAAGGTCAAAATGCGCCCTTTGTTTCAGCCCTAGTCATGTTTCATCACAACTGGAAAAGCAAACAAAAGAAACCCATAAGCATTACCTGTTTAGGAGTCCTTTCACATTCCTTCCTAGTCTCTCCAGCTCCTGTCTCCTCTTGGCATCGTCAGTCTCTGCAGACTCCCTCTGGTGAGGTGGGATGTATTTAGTGCTGCCTTCTTCCGAGCCCTTCACAAAACACACAGGAGCACAACTAATATGTTACACTTCAGTTTGTGCAAGTGCTGCACTGTACATTACCTATTGGGTATCAAACAGTGTGTTGCTACCACTAGGTGGAGCAACTAGTCAATCCTCTTTAGCTGTTCCAACTTGAGGGTGCTTGCACTTCAGAAGCCGTGCACCCAACACATACTTACAGCATGAGGCAAGATACATCATTCAACCGCTACAGTAGTGCACTTAAAAGAAACGAGATACAATTTGAACAATCTTTTAAGCATGTTCATACTTTCATTCTGTTGCACAAGGTGCTTGTTGTTAGTATTCCACTGTTGAACTCATCACATAGCAATGTATTGTAAATGGGCAGGTGGATCATGGAGATGGTACACCATAGCATTCCCATTTTGTTTATGTACAGGGATCTCAGAGCGCGTTACAAAAATAAAACAAACTAAAAAGAGCCCTGAGCGGACTGCCAGTAAAAGGCCAATAAAAATAAAAAAAGATATTGTTTAAAAGATCAGATTTTAAAACTGACTCAATGATGATGAGCAACATGATTCAATGAATATTGACCATGGGCCATATACATTGACCTGTAGCAGATGCCTAGTTAATGTGTACTGTATCTAAGGAAAAGTTTGCACCATCAATATCAAATGTGAAAAAGCACAACACACACAACTTTTTTGGAGGATGGGTGGACTCTTATATTTGGGTTAGGATGAATTTATTCCACAGCTGCAGAACAGTTTGATTTCAGAGCAGCATATTGATTTCTAATGCCCCTGTATTCAGTGTACACTTGCAAAGCATCGACTCACTCCAGAATCAGAGGCACACAGCCGTACCTTTTCGTTTGTATTGCCTCCAGGCTCCTCTACTGTATTCTCTGCCTCTCCTCCCTCAATAACTGTATCCTCCTCATTTCCACCATCCTGGTCCAGTACTTCATCACATTCCTCCTCTTCAATGACCTCCATCTCTTCAACATATTCACCGCTGTCCTGCTCATCCTCGTCTGACGATCCCTCCTCCTGTTGAGAATCTTCAGACAACTCAGATTCACTCCCGCCGAGCTGTTCCAGCCTCTCCTTGGTCATGTCCATATCCTCGTCGCTCTCGTACAGCCCCGACGCGGAGGCTCCGGGTTCGAGAATGCCCAAAATATAATCCAGTCCATCCGCAGTGAAAGACTGGGGCAGGGTGGTTTTATTCTTACGTTTGTTCATCCCCAAGTATTTCTCTAACCTTTTGATTTCTTTCTCTTCTTCAACATTAGCTTCCAGCAGCGCCCGTTTCCTCACTTGTTGCTGCTTGCTTAGTTTCTTGAACGCTGCTTCCTGCGCAGTGTTGCTGCTAGTTATTTTCACTGACCCCTGCCGCGAATCGCCGGCGGTACTGCTGCTTATTTTCTTTGATCCTTGCTGTGAATTTAGTGTTTGTTTGCTTCCCCCTGTTGCATGGTGTGTTTTTTGTTTCTTCTGTTTTGGATCAGCAGTGTTTTCTTGTGGCTCAGAAGATTCGGCTGCTTCTTCATTTGGTTTCGTTGGCTTTTTGTTATTTTGTACCATTGTAACAGTAACGCCGGGGCTTGCTTTGAAAAGCTTCCCCTCATAATACTCTTTCATTTTAGCCTTCTTGTTTTTTCTTTTTTCTTTCCTTAATTCCTTCCTACGTTTCCTCTTAACACTGAACAGCGTGCTCCCATGGCAACCACCCTCCCCTTCCCCGGTCTCCGTGGAGTTATCTTCCTTTTGTAAAAACTGCTCAACGGATAACTTACACTTTTGCAGTTTGCTGAAATCTCTTTTTACTCTGCGCTTGCCTTGAGGCTTCCTCTTCATTTTACGTCCAGGCAAGTGCAAAGTAAAACAAATTCAAAGATAATCTTTCAAATCCAAACAGCACTTAATAGAGCAGCTTTTAAACCACGTGCTATGTTAAGTAAACGATTACTGTCAACATTCCGTAAAATATCTCGGTAAACACAAAACTTAAGCTTATTTATACTTTAACTGAGTATAAAACCATGCTCCTACATGGGCGCCGCCATCATTGAAACATTTACCGGAACAACTGATCAAAAGCACGCCTACTTCCGCCACTTCTTAGTGCTGATAGGATCACTCACACGACATTACTTTTTTACATAACTGTTCATCATTTTAGCAAAACTGACTTGTGCTTTGTTTTATGCCACACTCGTCACGTCTGATAGCGTGCTCACCTATGCCCGCACAGAACTTTATCGTCATATCCTGGGATAATGAGTTGAACCGTTTAGGCTATGTTTTTTTGACGTCATGGTAGAGTCGGGCGTCTCAGAATGGACTTGGCAGAAAAAGGTAGTGCTTTTGTGAGAAGATAAGGCGCTGTGAGGCTCTGGCTGCTTTCACAATACTTGTTCGCCGGCTGCAGCCAGTCTGCGGCTGACGTCACGGTCTGCAGAGGGAGTTTTGACAGCGTTGCTATGGAAACTGCAGAAGAGCAGACTGTGAGAGTGAAATGGGATGCTGCATATAGCCAGTTATGCCCATTATATGTAGTAAGACAAAGATACATGGGAATCTTATTACATTCACTCAATCATATTTAGTAAAAGACACATATATATGTTATATTGTGTTCAACAAAGCCATATCTATTCTAAAATCACAAGTATTAAACTTCACTGAAATTGTTTGTTTCATAATTTTCTGCTGTACTAATTGTCCTTATGCATAAGTCTATGCTGGCAGACCAAACAAGGGTAGATGAAAATATCCACGTACAATGTTTTATTATGAAACTGAGAATTTATATGTAGCTTTTTTATTATTTGTAGTAGCGAGTTAATATAAAACACATTTCAGTCATTTGCAGTGGTATTTGTAGGAACTGTAATATCAATGGAATTTGTATAGACAGTGATTGTAGCGGTGTAAAGGGTTTCTGTATCTATTCTGAGGCGTGTCATTCAAATGACACGACTAGAAGGCGATTTTGTGTTATTCACACCCCCTGACTAGGTGGCAGTAGCAGGTTGAGTGATACTCGTATGTAGTTGTCGCTGCCCTTCTCTGTCACTCAGCGCTCCTCAGTTGTTTTGAAGCCGTGGCTGCTCCAGCGATCTGTGGGTGGGTGACGTCTGATGTCATTTCCTGCTGAGGTCATGCAGACGGCGAACTTGAACGATTTCTGCGCAGAATGAGTAACGTCTGCGCGTCTGGAACGTCTTCTCTGGGTCTCTGTTGTTTATTTTGAGGGGGTGGGGCGGTTTTGCGAAAGATAATTTTGTAATTTGTGAAAGTTGCTATGCAGCGTAAGTAAGTAATTTATATTTCTTTGCAATATGAAGAATGGAAGAAGACGATGTGACCATCACCGCCAGAGAGCAGAATTTCCACAGCCAAGTCCGAGAATACATTGTGAGTGCTTGCTGTACAAACAATATATGAACTTGGGGGAAGCGTGGTTTTGAATCAACAGCATTTATTTAGCAGGCCCAGTAGAAAAACAATCAGACCGACTGCAGGCCAGCTGGCTTTGGAATAAAAAGGAAGTGTCTCGTTTAAACATGTTAACATTACATTTAGGGAACTGTTTTTCATTGGTTCATAGTTATTATTATTATTATTATTATTATTATTATTATTATTATTATTATTATTATTATTATATATGTATGATGTATTTATTATTAATGCATTAAGCTTTAGCGAGTTTCCATTTTTATTTTGTGGTAAGAAGTACCAGGGATTATGAATCAGTCTTCATAGGGATCAGTTCCTGTCTTTCATGTCCAATTTGAGACATAATTATTATGGTGATTGTTAAACTGCTTTCATTTGAAGCCAATTTAATTGGCTAACAGTGACTTCAATGTAAGCAATTTGTTGCCAATTGAGAAGCTCGTTTTCACAGAATAGCGCTAATTGTGATCAATTATTATTATTATTTATTTCTTAGCAGACGCCCTTATCCAGGGCGACTTACAATTGTTACAAGATATCGCATTATTTTTACATACAATTACCCATTTATACAGTTGGTTTTTTACTGGAGCAATCTAGGTAAAGTACTTTGCTCAAGGGTACAGCAGCAGTGTCCCCCACCTGGGTTTGAACCCACGAACTTCCGGTCAAGAGTCCAGAGCCCTAACCACTACTCCACACTGCTGCCCTACATCAAAGACGTTCCCATACCGGGAATCGAACCCACCAACTGGAATGTGCTAGGTTCTGTGCTGTTTCCCTTTTATCTCAGTAAAGAACTAAGAAATTCTAGAACAAGAAAAGGCAATTCGGCCCACCTATGCTCGCATGCTTTGAAGTGTGGTCCGTTAGCACTCAGGAGAGGAAAAACAAAAAAACCCCTAACCAAGTTAGTAGGGGAAATGAAACCTCTGGGAATGCATGGCTAGATGGACCGCCCTTCCTCCAGGTGGCTAGCTAAAGGTTTTGTTACGGTCACAGGGGTTATACAATATTGTTCATGACAGCAGCCTGTTCCAATGGTTCACCACTCTTTCTGTGAAAAAGCTCCTTCTCCCCTCGGTTCTGAATATGCCCTTCTTCAGCTTCCACCCATGGCCCCTGGTTTTGCGCTCTGTTTGAAGTTGCATTTGTCATGCATTTGAGCATCGCTTATGGCCACTTTGGTGAGGCTAAAGTACCACGTCGTCCTAACCGAACTGGCGTTATTCTTCAGTTTTGCGTTGCGTGGGGTTAGATCTAGTAAAAAGTGAAAGGTTGTGCTTCCAGTGGCAGTAGCTTGGAGCTGAGCAGTTATGAACTTGCGTGTGGAACTTAGATTTCTTTGTTACAGTGACACATCTGAAACTACCACAACCTCACAGGTGTGTTTTAAAAACTTCCTGAGGTGCCTGAAAGAGGACCATGCCATCTGTCTGCTCGATTTTGCAGAAAATTATCAAAAAAGATGAATGTTTACTAAAAACCAATGAAAAATTCAAAATCGCAGGGCAAACCGTTTCAGACATTCTGAAAAGAAAATATGGCTACTTAAAAGCAACACCGAGAAAACCTGAATGTCAGCACAGAGCACCTGAATCATGGTTTAAACAGGCTTGTGCTAAGATTTTGTTGAGGCATTGTTTAAACTTTGCTGAGACATTATTGTGTTACTGTAATCCAGCACGCTGTCGAATCCGGCACAATTTTCAGTTCCCAAAACACCAGATTAGAGAGGTTTTACTGTAATTTAAAGTTCCTTTGTTTTGTTGAACAATTTTTTTTGAAATTCATACATCCAATTTAATTGGACTTAGAATTGAGCTAAACACAGAAATGTTATGTACTGTAGTGGTGTGGCAGGTTGGCTTGCAGTGGTGACGTCACGGACCAGGAAGTAACTGAACCAAAACAGTGGATGGGCGGATGAAGCTGAATGCTACGGCACTCAGTGTGTTTAATAAATCAAATAAACAAAACAAAAGATTTAAACAATAACAAAACACAAAACAAAAAGGCACAAAGGCACGGACAGCTGCAGGTTCTTATACTGTGGCCGAGGGGTTAACTAGCTGTTAATTATCTTATTACCCCTCGGCCACAGTCTGCACACGTTTGGTAAGGATGCGTGACTGTCAGCTAGTTAAATAATCAGTAGCTGATCAGCCACGCATCCTCACGGGTTTTTAAATATATAAATAATAAGAAATACGTGGCGCTGTTATCCGCGCCGCAAACAATAATACTAATAATAAATAGGGGCGGGACACTCCGCCACAAGCGGCAACTGATAAAATAGCTAATCTCATCCTATACGAGATGAGGACTATCAAAATCTGACCGGCATTTCTCCTCAATGACGCCTAAAATACAATATCAATGTAGGCCTATACTTTCCATTACATGGTCTGTTTCATGTAATTGAGTTTTTTTTGTTCTCCCCAAAATGTTTTACTAATTGTGTAATTTATTAAAATATTGTTCTGCCCCGTTTCGTCAACAGCTTTTAAAATGAACCCCCTCTTTTTTCTTTTAGATTTGTTTCCTACTTTTTGCAGTCCTCTACTTCGTTTCATACTTCATTATCACCAGATACAAGAGGAAAGCTGGTGAGTATTGGCTGTACATTTATAAAAAACACTTCAGAATATATTATGCACACTGATATGGTCACTAAAAAACAATTGCTGCTGTGTTCTTTTACTGAAAATGTCAATCTGTGGCTTTTGAAGCATTGCGCATGTGAAAAGCAATGTAATTGGTTCAGCGATGACTGTTTGCAAAACACCATGAAAAAGCTTATCTAAAATACTGTCTGTATTATATACGGGATGTGCACATTATGAAGCTAATGACAAAACTCATTAAAACATCGTTGTAACATCTGTATTACTGGTATCTGTACAAACAAAAATATTTAGCTGTATTTGATGCTGATTGTACAGTATGTGGGAATCGTTACAGCATGCATCAATAAAGAGGCAGGATCGGTATGATCACATAGATTTGTGTGTCTAACCTTTTAATGCTTATTATATCAAATAGTTTTACGTTGACAGTGTAGATGTCACAGTTGGAATAGGTGTTGACGCTGTGTGTTCTGTGTTTGCTGGGGTAGCTCCAGCTTCATTAGTTGTACACCTTATTAGAAGTGTGCTGAGGTCTCAGGGTTCAGGTCTGGAGTGGCAGTGATAAAAACATGAAGTGCCTTTCTTTAGAAAAAAAAAACATTTCTGACGCTCATTTGCTTATGTCTGGATAGGCTCTGAACAGGACAAGGCGAATTCTTATACATGCGTAAAACCCACCGTACACAAGGAAACATTTACAATGCTAGATGGATGTCTTCGTGTTTCCAGAAGCAATGAAACTTGTATCCACAATTCACCTGGCGTCTACTTTGGGAAACGTTGCACCAGACTCATGTTGCTTTTTAGCCAATCAGGAGAGGTTCTTTGAGCATGTGACTCTTATCATGTGCCTATGCAAAATGATGTGATTTGTACAGCTGCTACAAATTAGTAATTTGTTATTTATGTAGCATTATTATGTATAACTTATCACAGCTGGATCACTCAATGTAATATTAATGCTTTCCTCCATTGTTAGACTCTGCAGTGGAAATGGTCTTGCTCTGCTTGAAGATGATTCTTGAAAATATATTCCCTTGTGTATGCTGTGTTTAATAGTTAGTTTTTATTTTGTGTTGTTCACTGCAGCAGGTAGTGCAGGTGATGCCAGAGGAAAAGTCTGTTTTAATTGTTTTAAAAAACCTAAAATTGCAGCCACAGTGTTAAACACTTGAAATGCTGAATCTGTCCTGTGGTTCAGTTTGAAAAGAAATCTGTGGCTGAAACGCGAGTCCTGTTATAGCAGTCCTTGGTTTCAGGTCCCTGGATTGTTCAGTTACTATGCTATAGTGGTCACCACCTAATTGAGATAGTACACAGAGACAAGTATTCTGTTTCTAACTGTGAAGCCTTATTATTCTATAAACTTTACAAATATACAGCACAACTGATATTGCTGTTTCTACTGTGTAACAAATAGTGCTGGGACAAATTATTATGTTTATTTAGCAGACGCCTTTATCCAAGGCGACTTACAGAGACTAGGGTGTGTGCAGAGTCACTTACAACAATGTCTCACCCAAAAGATGGAGCACAAGGAGATTAACTGACTTGCTCAGGGTCACACAGTGAGTCATTAAGTGAGCCGGGATTTGAACCGGGGACCTCCTGGTTACAAGCCCTTTTCTTTAACCACTGGACCAAAAATCAGATGTTCATGTTCGCTAGAAATGACAAAAATACCTTGCAATTGTGGAGCAGTGTGGAGTAGTGGTTAGGGCTCTGGACTCCTGACCGGAGGGTCTTGGGTTCAATTCCAGGTGGGCGACACTGCTGCTGTACTCTTGAGCAAGGTACTTAACCTAGATTGCGCCAGTAAAAACCCAACTGTATAAATGGGTAATTGTATGTAAAAAATGTGTAAAAAATAATGTAATTAATTGTATGTAAAAATAATGTGATAGCTTGTAACAATTGTAAGTCGCCCTCGATAAGGGCGTCTGCTAAGAAATAAATAATAATAAATAATAATTATTATTTACCACCTCACCAGAGTTGTGCAATTCAAAAAAGTTTTAGACAGCAAAAAGTAAACAAACCAGATTATGCGCCATCTGGGTCAAAAACGTCTTGTGCTGCTTTAGAGCAAGTCAGAATCTCATGGGACAGAAAAAAGGCAAGCACGTCATTCTGAAATACCTCGCCTAAACAGTGCCCAACTTGCTGGAAATGTTGTGTAGTGATTTTTGTGTAGATTTTATACACTATATATTTATGGTTGCGACTTTCTGTTATGTGGAATGTAATAAACGGGAACCAAAACAGTGAGTTTATTACAGGATTTATAACGCCATTTCCATGTTTGTTTTATTTGAAGTGTTTTAAAGTTAAATTTCAAGGTACAAAATAAATAAAATGCGGTGTCAACTTTATGTACTGTTTATTTTGGGAATAAACAAAACGTTTCACTTGAACTGCTATTTGGCATCCTTTGTTTTGTAGTTAATTCACTGGGGTAAAACAAGGCCTACACAATGTATTCTTTTCTCCTGTGATATTTTTCTAGTTTAACGTGTTACACATTGTAACGTCTTGCTGTAAAATAAAGTCACACACACAGGGGCCACACCCCCTCCCCCTGCTGCTATGCTGTCTCTGCCTGCGTTCTGAGAAATATAATGGCTTTTATTACTTTTTGAAAACAATATTTAAATTATGAGCAAATATCCGAACATGAAAATCCTGTGTTCGTCCAAGCACTAGTAACAAGGTGGTTTTGAAATTCACAGAATCATAATCTTAAAAAGTATAAAAGATTGCCTCAATGGAATTAAACAGCGTGATGAAACACCTCCTTGCCATGTTTCTTTTGTCCCTTTAAGCAAGAACACGAATAATGTATGAATGGAAGTACTGTAAAATTAGAAAATTCAGGGATGGAAATAAGACTCCTGTGGCATAGCAGTGTGATCCATTCCAAATTTTACTATGACTTTAAGTTTCTGGTATAGTAAGCAAATTTAACAAGTTTGCTTACTATACCAGAATCTAAATCATTAATGTAGATTAGGAATAGCAGAGGACCTAATACTGATCCCTGTGGTACACCACTGGTTACCTCGCTCCATTTTGAGGTTTCTCCTCTAATCAGTACTTTGTTTTCTACATGTTACAACAGATCTCATGATTTGATTAAAATATGCTTTTGTACAATGTCACCAGTGCAAACTCTCTTGCTGTGTTGTCTGTGTGTTGCTCAAGGGCTTCACATAGAAGAATGTTTCATTCCAGTTACATTTCAGTTCACTTTCCCATCTGATCACACCATATGCCAGTGTTTAGCTGACAGCCACAATGTGTTGTGCTTGTGATGAATGCAAGACTGTAGTCACCCTTCCCACCCCTTTACTGCTCAGCAGGATCTTTTGATATAACAGATGCCAGTGTTTTATTTTAACTTATTTTTAAGCCTACATTACACAAATGTACCCAGTTGTGGTAAAATATTATGAGTTAATTTAGTTTGTAACTGAAATGCAATATTTATTTCGTAACGTTAAGCCTTTTTATCTTGAAACGTTAAGCCTTATTTCTTAACGTTAAGCCTTTTTATCACAGAATTTCCCTGGGGCCCAACGCCCCGAAAGGAGCCCTGGAGAGGGGGAAAGAAAATAAACAATATATATATATAAGTTTTAAAACAAGTAGCCCTGCACAAGACACTTTGCATTTCCACCACCACATTTAAAAAGAGAAAACACCAGTACTGTACACCAAACTGATGTGTTTCTGTTGTGTAACGTGTACACGGCAGCAGTGCAGCTCTGTCAAGATACTATAGACTAGGGATGAGCCCTGGTATAAAAACAAAAATACAGTGGTAACTTTAATATCACATTATAGCCCACAGTACATCATATTATAAAATGAAGGCTTACAGAAAAATGGAGTAATACTACAATTCACAATATATCACACACTTCCTTTCACGCAATGATTTGAACTTTTGCATTTTGTATTTTACTACACCAAAAAGCTGAAAAAAAGCAGAGCAATTATATGTATTTTTTTATTTTTAATTTTTAAAGACAATCAGAATTTTAAAACTTTAAAGGAACCCTCAAGCCGCACAATATGTTACACCACTACAGTATGAATTATTCTATTAAGATCTATAGTTTGCTCAAAACAACGTGGTGCTGCAGTTTATTATATCATATAAAATAAAGTACTTTCTTCAGCTGATGGTAAACACAATTAGAGAATGATCGGTTACATTGCTTACAATACAAATATATTTACTAATACAGGTTATTAGTTCAGAGCATGAGTGGTTTGTTTTTGGCATAGGATACATACAACAGATGTAGAGCAACACCATCAAAATATATTTTAATACTAAAAAATATGTTATTTGATGTTAAGTAAGCTTCTAATGTTGTTACTAATGACTATTACACATCCGGAGTTTGTACAAAAAAAAGATTTACCGTATTCACTTACCAATTTATTATTTTTTTTTTAAATACCGTAAATGACTATCTACTTTGAGAAAGTAAACTATCCTGCTGCAGATTTTAATTGAGATATTGAAACTTCTATGTTGACAGTTTCCTTCAAAACCACTATCAAAGTACTATGTTCAAAAGATCTTCCTCAGACACTTTGCTGAGTTTGCAAGTATCATCGCTTGGTTTAGAAGCAGGTTTGCAGTAGAGAGATGAAAGGCAAACCGACGGTGATGATGGGATGGTGATTGACAGTAAGGCTGAAGTGGATGAAATGTTCAAGTGAAAGGCAAGGTGAGAAAACTGAGCTGTCCTGAGCTTTGTTTTGTACAGGACATTGAATATTAAAAAGGAGTTCATATGAAAAGGACCTTTTCCTTCATAGTAACACACAGATAGCATTAACCGTTGTATACCGTAATTCTGGTATGTACGGGAACGGTATCAATACTGTAATGTACCTAACTGGTAAACCGCTATACCTATTGACAGACCCCTTATTGCAATGACCTATCCATCAACGTGCTTTCGCAGAGTTATACGTGCTTTAAAATATTCTTAAATCAGATTTTTTTTTATCATGATTTTGTGTGGGTAGTGTAACAACAACATATGTGCGTGTGGCTATTATGAGTACAGACAAGTTGGGAATGAAGTTCATTACAAAGTAACTGTTAGATAACTTTCACAGAGCAGTTTTTTTTACTGAAATGTTAAGTTTGTTTACGTTTTGCAAAAAGCTGCCTTTGCATTTTTTTATGTATGTGTTGTTGAACTCAGCTGGGGCAACGAAACTGGCAAAAAACATACAGATTAGTTTAACAGTTAGAACTAAGTTTGTATACATGTAGAAAACTTTGACTTGTTTACAATAGTGTATGTCTTGGACAAGGAGTGGTTGTTTGTGCATAAAACATTCATGAATAGGGTTAAATTAATCTAATACCACCATTGCAGCACTTTTCTGCTTTTAAAAACATTGGGTTATGTAAAATATAATAATTAAACACAGATCAACAAAGAAAATAGGAACAAAACCATTGTCCACTGTCTGTGACGGCAACAGAACCTAAAATGTATACAGAGCAATAGGAAGCTACAGCATTAAAAACACAAGTTCTGCAAGTGTAATTGTAAAAACATATATAAATATTGCAATCTTTTGTGCTTTAACTGTATATTCCATCTATTGTCTTTATCACTGACACTGCCATTACGTTTGATCATCAAGCGATCGCGAAATACAGTACACATCATAACGTTGTTCCCTGGACTGATGAGTATACTACAGTCGGATGATTGTAGTACTGTGTGTGGGGCAGCGGGGGCAGCGGGGGCAGCGGGGGCAGCGGGGGCGGGCGGGCGGGGCATATGCCACTCCTTCCCCGGGGCCCATGTAAACAAAGCAACATGTGCAACATCAGATAATAAATAGTTAAAACAGAAGACAAATACTACATTTGAATCCTGGACCCCTAACTGCCTCATTACTGAACACCCCTGATAGTAAAATATGCTGCTGCTGTCTTAAATGAAACATGTCAAATATCCATAAATGCAGAAATGATGACAAATGATGATTAAGAACATGCATTGAGGAATAATAAACAGATTTAAAACAGGCAAGCTGGCTGACAGTTTGTCTTCATGACCTATGTAACATAGGCTAGATGAGCCACAATGTCTTCATATTCGTAAGAGCTACAGTAGTACCCTCTAGTGCAAGCAAATCAATAGAGAACTTCATCCAGTGGCAGATGACTGGATGGTTCTAGCTTTTGCTTCTATAAAGACACTGACCTAGCCTACACTACATCTAGCATTAGAGTTTGAAGATTGAAACGTTTTTCAAGTGTTAGAAACATTTAGAATTTTTGGTATGTAGATAAAGCATTCCTTATTGGAAGCCACACTGGCTTTATCAAAAATACGCATGCCAAATATGTGGGCTTTGGTGTACCATGTAAGTTAAATGTATGTACCTGTATAGTCTGTATATACACAAATGTTGTGTTCTCATTAGGTGTTGTATATCATGTTATACACCATCACAATCTTTAACAAATCCTAATTGGTCTAAAATGAGTCCCACTGTATCATACATTAGAAGACCCCATCATACAGTAATAATTTGATTATCTCAACAAATAGGCCTACATTTTGTTTTGTCAACTATCCCAAAGAATAGAAACTTCGCTCTGTGTTTTTACTGCTTCATTGACTTTATTCTGTATTGTTTTAAACTCCTGTTATCTTTAGTTGGTTAACTGTAGTAAGTGGCTCAACCTTCTCTGCTTGACCTCCAGTCACTGTGACTCTTTTTAGACTAGTGCTGCCCAAAGGCTTGGTGCTCCAGTGGATTTCAAGCAGTGTGTCACATTGGATTATCTGAAAACACTTGGCCACGTCAACTCCAGTCATCATATGATACTGGTGTGGAAAGAGTATTCCAGGTTGCCTTCTCCTTCAGCGGATGCTTGCATTGGCATAAAGCATACAGCATAAATCTATGTGTTCACATTCAGTGACACTGTTAATATCAGAAAGGGAACAGTTTATTGAACAGTCCTTTGGCACAAGCAGGTGCAATGATGAATAAAGCCATTTTGGCAGTGTAAAACTATGAAGAAACATCTTGGAACAAAAATGTTACTGCTCATACTGCTAGTTTTAGAACTTTACAGTTCTTCTGAGATCAGGGTTGTTAGACTGCAATCTATATGAGTCTGTCAGCAGTGCCTCAGGACACACAGAAAATAATATCCAAACAAGTTGATTGTGTTTTGAAAAATGCAGGAAGATGCGGAGGGCAGCAGTCGGCCCGTTCCGTACTATGTGTGTTACACTTTGGAGTGCACTCACCCTCCTGCATTGTGATGTGGGCTGAAAACTTGGGCCAATCAGCATTGGTGTGTTTAATATGAATAGGTATGTGTCCAATGTGCGGTGCCATGGAGTATTGTGGAATGTTTACCGTTTCTAAATCTGTCCTTCTAACAGCGGTGTCTGTCTTCTGGTTTTCAGATGATCATGAAGATGAAGATGCCATTGTCAACCGAATATCGTAAGCTTACTTGTCACCTTTTGTCTTTTTATTTAAAGCTGGTAGAAAATGTACGTGTATGCTTAGGGTTACTTGCAAGCAAACACTTAATATGAAGGAGGACACCTACATCACAACCTCTTACAAGGATCTAATGATAAATGGTAAAGGATTTAATGATAAATAGCTGTGGAAAAAAGGCTTGAAGTTACACCAGAACCATCTTTTCATTGTGTGCTGTATCTTCTTCTGCCTGTGCTCAAGTACCCCAAAGTGCCCAACAGAGGGAGTCCTGTTATCACAGACTGTATATTCATTCACTGATAACTAATATCCAGCCGGTGGCAGTTAAATTTGATATTCATGCAGACCTGTTTTAAAAGCCTGCACAGACACATAGTACACTGAGGGTTTCTACAGGCAGCACAGGGCAGTTAAAGCATCCCTTTATGACTTGAGCATGCTCAAATCAAGGTTGTATTTAAAGTCTTTTATTGTTGATTTTATTAACTGCAAGTACAATTTGTTATTCTACAGTAGTGTGCAAATGTATTAGAACACCCCATTGCTTCTGTTTTGAATTGCTGTGCATATGAAATCAAACCACTGGCTCTGAAATTCAGAATTGTCAAAATGGGCAAATTACCGATTGTCTAATTGGTGACTTTAATATGCCACACATGCAGTTCATGTAAATTAAGAGAAAAGGAACACATAGCCACATATGGTAAAAGGCAGACTTTTTAGAAGTTGTTTAAGATGCCTAATTAAAGCCCAAAGTGGTCTAACATTTTCACACACAAGTGCCTATTGTTTCTAGATCACAGATTACTGACTGAAAATTGAAATTCTCCCATCGTGAGGTTTTCATGCTGGTGGGTACAGTATGTAACGGATATGAATGACAAATCTTGAGGTGTTCTAATACATGTGCACACTGCTGTACATCCTTTTACACTACATTGAATCGGGTGACTAACACACACTTTCGTTCTTTATTTTTGTTTATAATTTTACAGGCTTTACTTGTGCACCTTCACTCTGGCTGTTTCAGCTGGGGCAGTGCTGCTTCTGCCATTTTCAATAGTCAGTATTGAGATCCTGCTCTCCTTCCCTAAAAACTACTATATCCAGTGGCTTAATGGCTCACTAATCCATGGTTAGTACTGTACCTCCTTTTATTGCGTTACTGCTGTCAATGTTCTGTGTGTTAAATATACAAATTCAGCCTGTTTGCATTCAGCGTACCTACTGTTAACTGAATAGCTCATTTCATTGATTTGCATGTACAGGTATAAGAAGTTCTATTAAACTTGATATGTGCTGCATAAATAATCTAATCAAATGCAATTTTTACTGACCTCAATGTTTGAGAATGTCTGTGTGTTTTACATGCTTTCCATCCTATTATTTGTATTAAACTCTCAGTTCAATGTGGAATTTCAGCTCCATGTGGAGTTGTTCGTATTTTGGTTTTGATCTGTGTAATTTCTGCATCTATAAAAGCTAAATGAAATCCATCAGAATCATGAAGTAGAGCCCTGTTACCCTCATCCACAGTATATTCAGATTCAGTTCTCAGCGCCACATGCATACTGTACATGTGATTGGATGTACAGGCTCCTCCCTGCATCCCCAGACTCTGACACTAAAGAATATTCTTACAAGCTTCCTCACTGGGATAGGCAGATCTCTCTATATACACAATTATTGTGCTATACATTTACAACAACTTCATTAGAAAGAGACACTGTCTTCTTCATGACTTAACATACAGCTTTCTCTAAAATGCCCTGCCTGCATGTAAAGTGGCCCAGGTATTTGTATTGTATGTTTGTCTGTTGCTCAGACTTGTATAAACTATAGCACTTGGAACCTAAGGAAATGTTAGAGCACATCTTATTAGTTCTGTGGGATTGTCAATGCCTTCCAAGTTACTCCTCATACAGTAACGAGCCAGCTAGAGAACTGCTTGTTAATGTTACCCAGCTTGCATATTTCAGGGCTTGTTTTTCAGCAAAGCCTTTGACTGCCGTGATCTTGCCCACTAGGGTGTGACCTGAGGTCAGTAAACTAATTTCACATGAGGCCTGAGTTGCACAGTCCACCGAGGTATAAAAAGTTTATAGTGGTGCTCTAAATCAAACCACAGTCCCGCTGCAGCTCGTTGAATAATAACCTCTAGCGAGTTCATTTCGTAATTATGACTCCTACTTTAGTTACATCTTCTGGGCATTCTCTAGATGTATCCTTCTCTTGAACAGAAATATTTACTGATGTGCAAAGTTGGTAACAATACTTGTCAAATTGAACGTGTCTGGACTGCAGTAACCCTCTGTGTAAAGTTTTAATTTTGCAACACGGATTACACTATGGGCTCTTTTAGTGACCCCAGCAAACATAAAAACAACATGATTGAGAAATGTCTTGGATTTTCCTTTCAGTCCTGACAGAATACACAAATACATGTTCTGTGAAATTGAAAAGATTATGTGGTAAGAGAAAAAAGGTCCTATCAAATTAGAACCCAAATGAAATCTGCCTGGGTATGCCTAGACATGCTATGTTGTATAATTTCTTTTGGGACACGGTTTTGGGGTCTAACTTTCAAGGGTGTGTTCTTAAGACTAAAAATAGGAGTGTGCGTGTAAATATATACTGGTACATTGATTCCCAGCCTGACATTATTGCTCCAACTTGTGTCACGTTCTCTGTATTTTAAGTTGTTCTGGAGGGATATCTGGCACAACTAGCACTTGAGAAAACTAACCTCTACATCTGCTCATCCTTTAAATATGTTCTGTGGTGTGCCTCAAGGTGGCAGTATACTATAACATCTCCAGGTCATTATTATTGCTTGTGAACTAGTTTTCCTGGCATGCTTTATAGTAAATTCTTGAGCATGTGAAGACGTTATCAGTAAATTCGTGTACCACGTTTGACATTTTGAAAATTCCAATACCGAATTGGATGAATAAATGCTACTTTACTTGTGAATATGTGAATTCAGTTTGAAGTGTTTGTGGATTGCTGATTTAACCTCTTGAACTTGTTTCAGGCCTGTGGAATCTGGTGTCCCTGTTCTCTAACCTCTGCCTGTTCATGCTCATGCCCTTTGCCTATTTCTTTCTGGAGTCGGAAGGGTTTGCTGGATCTAAAAAGGTACAGCAAGTTATTTTTATACCACTCTCACGGCTATGTTTCTATGAGCTTGTATTTTTATGTTAGCTCATGCGTTGTTACTTACATGGGGAGACAAATGCACGATAAAGTGAAGTTGGATACCATAATGCTTCATGGTCTGAGAAAGCACCGTCATGAAATTCTCACCAAGTATAGCTATAAATATTAAGGATAAGTCTCTTTTCTTCTGTATTTGTTTTTGATAAACTGTTACTGAAAATAGGTGTTGGACAAGTGTTCAAAACATACAAGAGGTCTATACTTGAATTACTTGCATTTTGAACAAGCAAATATCTGACTATTTGCAAAGTGATAACTGAACGGAATTCACATCTAAAATATTTACAAGTCATTTAAAAAAAAAAAAAAAAGTTTCTATGATTTTAAGTGTTTGTAACAGAAACAGGTGTCTTTTCCCTGTGCCTTTTTGTTGACACAAGTCTGTGCACATAAACTTGTTAAAATAAAACAAAGTTACTCATCAGCGACAGCCACATCCTGAACTATTATTTAAATTATCCAGATGCTGCAAAATGTTCAGCATCCATGTGATTGAAGAGTTCAAATCCCCTAAAAAGAGAAAACTTCAAAAGGAAAGTCTAATAATAAAGCAGAATGGCAAAATATTCAAGGTAACTTCCTAGTTCAATTAATTAGCCCAAGAGGCCAGCATTGGTGCTCAAAAGATCCATAAAGCTAAACAACATGACAGCACAATAGACCAGGAACAAAGATTTATTTTTAATACACTTCTGTCCACAGTTTGAAGTGGTCCTGGTTTACGTCCCTTTTGGCAAACTGACATAAAAATGACCCTGTACTGTATTTTATGACCAGATGACTTTTTTTTCCTGTTGCTAATTTGTAATTGTGTGGGGTGGGGGTGGAGGGGGTGGGGTTCCATATTAAAGGAATGGCCAATATCAGTAGGACGTAGAACCTGCTTCTGTCACTTTTTTTTTTTTTTTTTTTTTTTTCATCCTGCTCTTTCATTTTGTTGCAACTGTTTTCTGCTACTGGTCATCCATAAGTGTGCGGGAAGGAAGTGCTGCTTAATGTTAGTTACACGCTCAGGTATTTGTGGGTGCAGAGGAAATCGTGTAACAGCACAGAGACAAGGGAAACCCTTGCTGAGGCATTCAAGGAAATTAAAATGCCATAAACACTGGATTTATATGCTTATAATAAGACATTAGTCCTGTGCCAATGACAGTGTTATGCCTCAGTCTTTCAGTGCTAATATAATTGCACTTGAGGCTTATCCATCCATACTGTGACTTACTACACATTATTAGAAACAAATATGATGTGTTTTTGATTTCACGGTTTAGTTGTTTCAAATGTAGAGACAGGGCACATGGCTGTGTTACTGCTATTGTGTGGTATAGGACCTGGTGGCATTATTGCAATTATTGCTCAAGTCATTAATGTATTTTTATACCAAGAATAATCTGTTTTTATTTATTTTTTTCTTATCAAGACGTGATGCTAAATATAGTTTACCTTATTATAAGTCGCATCCCCATTGGATCCTATTCCATGCAACTACACTCAATATCACTGAGATTGCAGATTTTGCACAGAATGTCATCGACCGAGAATTCTAAATGTTTAAAACAGGTTCTATAAAAACAGATTAAGTACGTTAGTATCAGCTTTTCATCTGGTTTTTAATTTAGATTTAATGTGTTATGTTTTGTAAGTGTTCGGTGGCTGCCTCCTAATCAAGTTGAGTGAACTTTCTCTTGCACTCTTTGTATGACAGACCCTGACACAGCAAAGAGTGCAAGAGAATGAAATACACTCTCGATTAGAGGTCGCTACCGAATACTTAGAAACATGTTATAATGAGGATGACTGTAGAGTTCCGGGACATAAGATTCTCTAGACAAATCTGAAGCAGCTTAAAGCCAGGTATACTGTAGCTGGGATCTAAATGGGCAACAAAAAGGGCAAGGCCAAAATGGCCTTCAGTTCAATAAAGTTGTAGAGGCACCAAGGCCACTGAACTTAAGTCAAGACCAAAGTGTCACATTTTACAATTTTTGTGGAAAACTACAAAGTGATATGTAATTCAATATGTTACCGTAACATTCGAGTTTATGAAGCAAAATTAGCTCATTCTATAGGGTGATGCAAAACCTTTGTCCAGAGCTGTCGATGGGAGCCTGCAAGGACATAGCCCCGTGCTGAAGCCAGGCATTGGCTTTTATCACTAATCCATGGGACCGCTTTTGTTCAATTTTAATAGCATTATTCTACTCGGTTCAACATAAACTAAACTCAGAAATCTTGTTCCTGCGTGTAAAATACAAAATGTCGAGGTGCTGTGTTGCACCTGTTATACAGCTCATAAAAATGTAGACTACGTGATAGCTTTTTGCAGAATACTTATTTCAGTAAATAAATGAATCATACACACTAGCTGTGTCCAGATCCCTGGAAATGGACTCAACATAAATGAATCCTACACACTAGCTGTATCCAGATCCCTGGAAATGGACTCAACATAAATTAATCCTACACACTAGCTGTATCCAGATCCGTGGAAATGGGCTCCCAGATGAAATGGACTTTCAGATGCTCTCCCTCATCGCTGGGTCTTTATAATTTTGGTGTCCTTTGTTATACAGCTCTGGGTATTTTGATACTGTAAGAATTCACTTTTCTTCTGCCGTTGTTTCCTGAAGAAAGGCACATAAGGGAAGCTGCTCCTCATTGGTTCTCTAGTTGACGCGTGACAAAATTGGAAAAATAGGCACCAATCCTATTTGCAATAAATCAGGCGTGTGACAAAGCGGTTTTTGGTGTTTCTACTAAAATGTATATATTTTCCACATTGGGAAAATTCACACACCTATCTTAGGGTTCAAAGTTAAATAAACTATTTTTAAAAAATGTGTTAAAGGTTGTGAATCTCATGTCTGCTTATCCTTAGTCTTGTTTCAACTTGGTGCTTTTGTCTATTCATTTGTACATTCAATAAAACCAACTTACTGTAACCTTTAACCTTGGTTAAAGAACGTCTGCTCAAAAGTGTTGTGTTTTTTTCAAATGCCATCTAAAAAAACACAAGACTTGAGCAGACTTTCTTTTAACCAAGGTTAAAGGTTACAGTAAGTTGGTTTGCAAGCTTTGCAAGTTTTTACTTTTTGGGTCGGAGCGCAAGTAATTCTTCGGTTGATGTATTTTTCATCACTCACTTTAAAAGCTCCTTTGCCCACATTGTGCAGTTATTTACAAATTTCAGTGAGAGGGGGGGAGGAAACAGCCTTGTGGTGTTTCTAATCACACTGCCTGCAGCCAGACTACTGTATCGTTTGATGAACAGATTTACTGTACTTTGGCAAAATGCTGAGAAATTTATTATACAGATAAGGCTTCTTTTAAATGACATTTTATAGTTCAACATTATTGCAGTTGGTCTGGCTCCAGAAAGCCATTTCTTGTACAGCTCACATGAATTATCGCCTTGTGCTTAATAGGCTGAGATAAAATTGGAAACATTCTTTGCTCCTAATTTGCATACTTTTTAAACAGCTGCTCGCTCTCAAGGTTTGCTAATACAGAATGGTTATCATTTTGTTTTCTGTTTTCCAAAAGCAATTGGGTCTTTGCACATGGCTACATTGTGTATTTTATACTGTACAACATTTCATTACTAAGGAATGATGCACTGTACTTGTGGTTGAAACTGCTGATGATCCTTGTTTGAAGGGATATAATGGATTGTTAGCATTTAGTTACTGGAGATGGAAAGGTCCAGTCATCATTATTGTTTATTTTTCATACACATACATACACATTAAACAAATAAATAAAGGACAGAAACCGAATGTTGTCTGAAGGTGAAAGCGGCAAAATCATGTGTCACAATCTTTTAGAAATACCTGTGGATAGAAGAACTGCTTTGTGTGATGTAATCAGGCTTCTGCCCTTCGGTCTGGTACAGTACCTTTCAGCTTCCTATGAGGTGTTTTGTAATGTTACATGGTACATTTACCTGGAACATATAAGGCTGGTCTTATTTTAATACTGTTGGTATCTTTGAGGTCAGGACATGATGCTCCTCAAGTGCCACCTAAATACAGCCCATATGGTCCAGCAGAGAATAGTTTTAAACTGTTTTCAGATGCTTCCATTGATCATCCCACGATGACAGACAGTATGTTTATAGCAGGCTAAATGTCTTACTGAGCAAACCTTATCTTAATGTTACTAAGATACCCTCTTTGTTGGAGAAACACAATAGGCTTGATATTTATTTAACATGTGCTGCGCATGCAGACATTTTTTCCCAGGCTTTCTCAAGGGTGGGGGGACTAGTAATGTTTACATACCTTGCTAAAGGTCAGGATGTCTCGGTAAAGCTGTGTTTGAACTCCTGATTGCCATAGAAACATATTAGTTTATTGTTAAGATTTTTTTTTTTTTTTGCAGTTTGCTTGGATCCCCCCTCCCCCCTTTCTTTCAGACCAAATGTATTGCAGTAGGTTTAAATTCATTGTATAGCTTTGAGAAGCATGATGAGTATGTACTGAATTGGATTTAATAAATAATTTATCAATTAGATATCCATGTTGGCTAACATACTAGCTGTGTTAAAACTAGAAAGTAAGCTGCAGCCATGTTTGAGACACTGTTGGTATCGAAAAATACCCCACTGTAGATAAATTCCCTTTGCGGCAGGTACTAGGATCCCTCTGAAGTCACCAAGTTTCAGGTGGGGTCCAAATAGTTGTTGTACAGGAAATTAAGCTGCAGTGTGGCGGCAGGTGAAAATACACAAGTTTTTTTGGGAGTATTTTAAAGCCTTGGTTATTACTGCCTTTAAGAGATTTGGCTTAAGTACTATAAAGATATTACCAATGGATTCTCCTTGGTTTGTGGCAGTTTCTTTTTAGGAATAGCTGGTTTTAATATATCTCCTGGCTCTCTCAGATGTGAGGGATCTGTTGCTTTGGAATGGCACTGCAGTTCATTCTTAACACCTCGGCACACTGCCTTAGTTGGTGTGATAAGCTATTTATCCTGTGGTATTAATCTTAATGGGGCTCCACATATGAGTACAAGCTGCACTTGAGCCAAGATACATAGAGCCAAATATGTTTTTGACTCCTGGAACCTGAATACTTAGGGTGCATTCACACTTGGTTCGTTGGGCTGAGTGTGGTTCGGTTGGTTTTGGAAGCATATGCAAATGCTCCAAAAGAACTAAATCCCTTTCAGAGTTTGTTTTAATCAAACTGAGCGGAGTCCTTCTCAAGAGGTGATCTCAGTCCGTTTGGGCAAAAGGACTGAGTTAGTTAGTTAGTTAGTTAGTTAGTTTCAGTGCAATGTGAAAGCACAGTCAGTTCAGAAAAATGAAGTGAACCAGCAAATAGAACCAGAGTCCTTTTTGAAGCGAATGGAGTTCTTTTCCACGTATGTACAATATGTGAAGACAAAAGGAACTGAATTATTTTCCTCTGGAGTTTGTTTCCAAGTGCACTCAGTTTGGTTCGTTTATAAACAAACCATACAGTATGTGAAAAAGCCCTTATTCTTGGAGTCACACTGGGTTTCACAGCCTGCTTGTCTGAGTGGGGTTTCTGTTCACAGTGAGGATTCTTCTGATCCTATTATATTTCTTCTCTGATAGATGCTACTACTGCCAGTGCAATTATATATTTTTTTCACTTCTGTAATTTTATATTTTAGAGGACTTACTATGAAATGTTGGAATTAGCTGCCATGTACCTCTCTTAAAGAAGCTAATCAGAAACTGACATATATCAGTAATAGAAAACAGGTGTATTAACTATAGAACAAAAAAAAAACTAAAACTTATTTTATATTTATGCAACATAAATCCTTTTTCTTTTTAATCTTTTTTAAATATTACATCATACATACCGGGATGTGTTTTATGTGACGAGCTTTGAATCCTTTGAAAATTATATTTTTTATTCTTGATTAATTTATTTATTTATTAAAAAAAAAAAAAAAAAAAAACTCAGCTTAACACATTTTTTATTGTATTGTTTTTTCAGCCAAAGTGCTACAAGCCTTAAATTATGTAAAGAAATATTTCGCATCTGCCATCTATGTGCCATTTACTCGGCTGTTTTATTAGGAGTTGTAGCCTTCTGCTTTATATCCATGACACTGCACTGCACTGCTTCAGTTGAAGGATATACTAATAAGTTGGCCTGACATCTGGTGCGTCTTTAACTAAAGTAAATGCACAAGCTGAACTGATAGCAGGGCCTCTCGGGACCTTCCCGCTCCTGTTCCAGCTCCTGCTCCTGGCTGTTAATGGAAGGAGGAGCAGTCTGCTGCTTTGCAGTCTATGTGCTGACCTGCCTGCTGCTGATTTAATGGTGGTAAAAGCTCCTCTCACAGCATCTGAACCAGAGGCAGAGATGCCCTGGAGAGGTGCAATGAATAAGACACCCTACCTTAATGACAGCCAGGGCTCAGGGCGATTTTATCAGCAATTGTTGTATTATGACATTTATCAGAGATTTTCTTTTCAGCTCACTTCTTTTTTTTCCTCTGCTTTTTAACTCTTAAACCTTTCCCTGGCTGCAGCCTACAAAGCATGTTTTTTAAGTAATCTCTTCCCCTAAAGAAATACTACACTGCAGGCCACCAATGATTCATTTTCATTTTTCATACAGTATTTATATTCAAAAAAAAAAAAAGATAATGTGATTATTGTAAACTGATTAGTATGTAGGCCTATGTAAAATGAATGGGTACACTAGGTACTAGCAATAATGTATAGCTATCCAGAGTAATCTGTTCCTTAACAACATTTTGCTTGCTGGCTGCCTATGCTGTCTAACTTACCAGTTAGTTTTGCCTTAAACAGCCAGTCATATTGTACCGCAGTGCCAGCTTGCCATTATGATTTACTTTTAAACTGAATAGACTGACATTTCGGGGATTTCCTTTGGGGCTGCTTTCTAACTAAAGTCTACGGTCCCCTTTGGGAACTACATTCCAAATGGTGGTATAATGTCCCAAAGAATGAACACTTGTGTTTGGCACAGACACTGACATTTCTTGGAAGCAGACCGCTTGGTAACGATAGATCTGGCCAGCATTCTGCTGAGCAGCATGCGGGAAATGAAAAAGCTCTGAATTGAGAAGCTCTTAAATATTTTATAGTGCTATATTTAGAGCAGGTGTAGACGTTTTAGAGGAGCAAGAATAGAAACATATTTGACTTGCATATTGTTTTGCTCTTTTGACTGTGTAAGTTTATGATGCTTGAATGCACTGCTTTTTACAGAAATAATGCAGTAGCATGTGCCTTGGGGTTCAAGGGTGTATTTATATCCTACAGACCTCATTCATCTAACTGAACAATTTCCATCATAAGCATATCTGGTTTATTGTGGCATTCTAACAAAGATTGGTGATTTAACACTAAATAATGTAAAAATGGAGGAATGCGTTTCAGCGCACTTGTTAAAGGTTTCATTTTTCAGTCAGCTCTAACTGAGTGTAGTGTTTTATTTCCTAGGAAATGGTTGAAAATCAATTTTGTGTTACTAGTATATGTATTTATTTATGTATTTATTTAGTTTTATAGATATAGGCCTAGACAGGTCCAGCATCAGGTTTACTCAGAAGCCTGGACCCAATTTACAGAGATAAGGGACCTCAATACTTGTTTGAGAACCGAAGAGAAACTGAATGTATTGGGATTTATTAACGCCCCTTCTCTTCTTTGAAAGTGTGCCAGGACCTTTGTGTACTGGCTCGTCCAGATGATAGCAGCTCCTACACCACAGTGCTCTCTGTAACAGTGCCCTGGATGGGAGAGCAATCTCCAATGACAACCCTGCTTTTTGCAGCACCTGATTTTCCATTGAAGTCACCCATCAAAATACTGAACTGAAGACGCAACACTGCTTCTAGCTTTTGAGAGCTGATGTGGATTCTTTTGTTGTTGTTGTTTTCAGGCATTCAACATCAGGCTGCTTTATCCTTCTCGTTGAACAATGTGAGTTGATTACATTAATGCAAGCCCAGTTTAGAACAGTATTGAAATTGAATTATCCAGTATGAACACAAAAGAGAATTACTAAAGTCAGTAGACTAGTTTGATGAATAAAAACAAAAAAAAAACTAATTTTGTTGATTTTAAAAGCGTTGCACTTCTCTTTTATAATCCAGCATCCTTGTTTTGAATTTCTGATACACGAAGACCACAGTTGTGGCAGACTAAGTGATTGAATTCTGATGCACATTGTGCGTTTGGCATATACTGTTAATGAAATGTGCAGAGGCAGTCCAACATTCTGTTGGCTTCATAATGAATTCTTCCCCAATGTCAATCCTGGAATCTTGTTTGGGGTACAGTTACAGACTGGTTTGTAGCACATCTCGAGTGTTGAAACCTACGGATAACAGTCAGATTTGATTACAACAGCTTTGCAATTGAAGGGTCATAAAAGGGCCATTAATATCTCAGCTCAGCTTTTAAATGATTATGATTATTTTTTTTACTAGATCTATATGCTCAGAGCACCACCAGTATTAGACACAGATATAAGAAAGAGAAGAAAGCAAGCCGAGCCAATAGGAGGAGCTGAAGAGACACAGATCAGACTGTCCGGATGTGCTCCAGTAGAAGCCAGACTGTCCGTTTGGAGCTCGGGTAGTTAGGCAAAGCAGGCACTTCATCCGAGGAAACTGGAAGGAAAACCTGTGTGTCTATTTTGTGATAATAAGCCACTACATATAATTATATATGCCACTGATTTCCACTTGATAAGGTTTGCTTCCATTGGTCTGCTGAAGATGGTGCATTGAGTTACTACACGTACCTTTCACTTTTCTGCTCGATGATTGCTCAAAAGAATGGTCAGTTATCTGATGTGAAGAGGCCAACAATGTTAAAGTTGTACAAAAACAGATTGCTATTAAATGTAATTTAAGGTCACCTGTAGTTTTTGTTGAAAGTCCCAAGGGTGGCCAAGTTGCAAAGACACTGAGCACATTGAATTGTGAATGCTCTTCAGGGGTCACAATAATATACACATTATTCAAGTGGTTCAAGCTGAGCTTGTGATCTTTATAGTTTTTCTGCCTTATTGAGATTAATTGGGATTAATAATGAACCTGGAATGGATTGAACTTCTCTGCAATGCGAGTCTTATTTGCATCCTTGCACTCATGGGTT
Organism: Acipenser ruthenus; assembly: GCF_902713425.1. NCBI lineage: Eukaryota > Metazoa > Chordata > Actinopteri > Acipenseriformes > Acipenseridae > Acipenser > Acipenser ruthenus. Next base: position 95,264,323 of record NC_081191.1, on the reverse strand, counting down.
TGTGTTGTAGCAAGATTCAGCAGTTTGTCAGGCATCCACAGGATGGCTCTGTAGACTTGCTGTATGTTGATTGCAGTATGCTAGAATTTCCTCTATTAAAGGATGACTAACCCTTTGTAGTAAATTGAGACAGAATGATAAATCTATATCTTTTCAGTGTCAGACAGTGTTTATACTTTGCTCCATTGCAACTCGTCTTTTACCACTCTAAATTAAATGTAATCTATGTAATATGTATTTGGAAATACACTCACTGATTTAAAGAAATAGGAGCACTGAAAAAGGCATGTGCAGCAATATTCTAAAGGCTCAAATAAACGTTAAAAATTCAGTAATCAAACACCAAATACACTCACTGACCAAAAAATGGCCACAAATGATAGCTCCTGGTGCATTGTTTGAGTGGAAACAGTTTCTGTGATTTCTGGGCCTCAGTAGCATCGCAGTACATGGTTGATCCGTCATGACCCGCTTGTGATGGGAGGTGTTCTTTCGGGTACAGTAGGGTTCCGGGAACTCCAGAGAATGTCTTGATGGACACTTTGGTACCTTAAATATGCTCTAACCTTATTATTATTATTATTATTATTATTATTATTATTATTATTATTATTATTATTATTATTATTATTATTAATATTATTAATAATAAAAAGCTTATTTCCTAAGTCCGGTGCATCACATGACACTCCACATGATCACATACATTTGCATACATTGCAAACTTTACTTGCATTCAAATAATTTGCTGTGGTTTCTGTTGATGGTTTGATGTTTTTTGCCTTTATGCCATGATCACAGACCCATCCTGAATACTGCTCAACACACCTGGAGCCCTCTCTAATCTACTCTTGCTTACCACAATACTTTCTTTATGTACGGTCATAGGTGTCTTGTCTTTAAGGGGGAGATGATGGAATTGCACAGGATAAGTTCTATTTACTGGACCCAACAAACACGTTATTTGTAAAAATGTACTGGTTTGGTTTTCATGCATGGCTCTCTGCATTTGTTCAATTTAGACAACTCCAAATCATTGCACTCATCATTGTCTGCATATCAGAACAGAACAACACGCACTGCCATCTAATCCCTATCCCCCAGTAGTACAAGTCTCTGGAGAATGCACATACCTGAGCAGTGTTTGGACAGCCACCTGAACACACCAGTAAGGGGGAGCCAGAGGCAAACCCCAGGAAACAGGCTGTCCTGCAGATTTCCTTTCTGCCTGCCTTAAACCAGCCATAGTGCTTGTTCTTGTTGCATCTGTACAGAGATATCTATTGGCTTCCATAGGTTTGTATTAGAAAATATGCTTTTGTGGTTTTCTGGTTTATCATGAAGAAAAAGATGCTATTAAATGACTTGAAACAGTTAAACCCAACCAGTTCCAACAGTGACTGCAAGCTAACTCAAGCCGAATCAAGGGTAAATTTGACTGCAAGCGAAATCAAGCCAAATAAAGGGTAAATGTGCTCTTGTCCTTCCTAGCCTGCTGTGGAAGTCCCCTTTTGTCTGATTGTTTGTCTTTGCTGTCCCCCCCCTCCCCCCCACCCCCCCACGAAGTCATAATAGTTATACAGTATTTCATGTTAGATTTCAAAGTGTCACATTTTTCAGTTTGTCAGTTTATGGGAAAACTACAAAGTAGTATGTAATTCAATATGTTAATGTAACATGAAAATCCTAGAAAGGGACAGCCTGGTTTCTTCTTGCCCTGACGACAGTGGAGTGTTCTCAACCGCGTCCCAACAAGGATTCAGCAAACTGCGAATGCAGTGAGGTGCAAACCATCAGGCACATCCCTGAGGATTGCCCAATACATGCGGAACAAGTGGACTCCTCTCCACTACCCCGGGTGCCGTGGAATGGCATACAAGACTAAAATTATAACTGTAGCCTGTTGCTTTTCAAACACCATACCGAAGAAGATTCAGTGTTTTTTTTTGACTTTATGAAGCAAAATTAGTTAATTTTATAGGGTGATACAAAATGTTTGACCATAGCTGTACTGTAAATATTTATTGCTACTGTATCTGTTACTGTAAAGTGATACAGAATAGATATGTATAGTGTTTCTTCATACTGTTTTAGAATTGCAGCTGGAAAATGTAAGTAATAGCCTGAAAACCAATTTATTTTTATTTGTACTGTGGTCTAAATTCTGAAATAATGTAATTGCTGTTTAATGGCATTTGTTTGTCAACTAAGCTTGTTAATTTTACTAACAGTAACTGTGTCCTTCTCCTACAAAACATTTAACTGTATATAAAAAAATAATAAATAAAAACTACTCTCACAGATATATTTCTTGTAATTGCTTGCATATTTTAAACAAGGAGCTTGGCAGTACAGTACAGGGAGGGTCCAGTCTGTAAAGCCAGTTGAGAGGGCTTGCAGCTCACTGCAGACTTCCCCCAGCTTGTGGCACCCTGGTTATGTGTGTGGGAAGACATGCCCACCTCATGCAGTACATACAAACCCTGCCAGCAACACAGGCATGGCAGACACTGCCACTGCAGTCCTGTGCTAAGGTCACAGATGCACTTATGAGTTGCACCCAATCAGAGGGCTGAATTGAACTTTTAAGCTGAGGAAACACAAAGCAACTTTTTCAGGAGCAGTGGCTTGAAGCCTGGTTCCAGGAGACCTAGTTCTTGCTGTATCAAACCACAAGTCTCCCCTGGTGTGCTTTGCAGTGGCCTGAAACCAAGTTCCAAGCCACAAAGTGGCTTCCTGTTCCCTCAGTTTTAAATGTACGAGGTGTCAGCAGAAGTTCATTTTGAACCTTGCATATGTAGACTAAGCGTGATGCTGCTGCTAACTTGAGGTATCGGAGGATTCAGGTAGAAAAAAAAAAAAAAAAAAAAAAACATCTGCAAGCCTTAGCTCGGGTTAGAAAACCAAAGACTGCATGTGTGAACTTCAAATAACTGAGACCAACTTTTGATCTACCTAAAAACTAGATGGGACATCTTTTATGTTGCAAATACGTTCCGAAATACGTTCCCCTCGCAACGTGTTTGTGGACGTGTATAATATTAATCTTGCATTCAGAAGGTGCCAATGATAGATGCAGTGTTTTCTTTTTTTTGTTTTTCAGGGCATTAAAGCTAGAGTCCTGGAAACATTTGTGATGCTTATACTGCTGGGGTTGCTTATTCTGGGAATAGTTTGGGTAGCGTCGGCTCTTATAGACAACGATGCAGCCAGTATGGAATCCTTGTATGGTAAGAGTTTATTTTAAATCTCCTCATGCAGGTAGTCTCTGCGTATTCCCATCATCATGAAAACATGTACGTTTACAAGAAGTTACTTAATCAAGATCAAATCAAATGTATTGCGAATAACGAAGCTGGAGTGTGGTGTGTCAAGGACCTCCTCAGTCTTGTTCTAATGTGTTTTTATGTGTGTGTGTTTTTCATTTCCAGATCTTTGGGAGTTCTACTTGCCTTATTTGTATTCCTGTATTTCTTTAATGGGGGGTTTACTGCTTCTTTGTAAGTATTCCTTTATAACTGTTTGAAATGCTGTCCTTTTGGTTTGCTCTATAGTGAAATGCATACTTTTGAATAGAGAAGTCTTTCATAGACAAAGCACAGGTGGGTTCTGTGGCTTTGAGAAACACAGTGTGGTGATAATTGTATTTAGCAGTCTGTCACAATGTGTTACGTTTACCTGGGCACAGTCACCTGTTTTATCTACATCTGGCATTAGTGGATATTGTGTGCTTTATGGGTAAATAACCATTATATGTATGTATGTATGTGTTTTGATGAAGAATCTTACCAACATCCCAACCAGAAAATAATTTGGAATAATTAATTTAATTTACTTTCTATTGTAACAGAGTGCCAAATTGATTATTAGAAGCTCAATCCCACGAAACAGCGTATTCAGTGTTGTAATGTGTTTTGGTCTCATAGTCTATATATGTACAGTATGTATGAAGGTTTACTTTTGTTCTACGAACCTACATAAATCTTAATTTCAGCCTTTAACTTGAATCTATTTTTTTAATAAGGTACTGCCCTGTGATTTAATGTTTGCATGAAAGTTGGTTTTGAAAACTAAATATTGCCTGTTTTTTTCCTGTTCTCATCTTTTGATGTGTTCAGTATGCACACCTGTGGGCCTTTCCAGGATGTTTACAGTCATGGGGCAGTTGCTGGTAAAGCCAACAGTAAGTAGCCAGACCGTGGACAGCTCTGTTCTCGTTGGTTAATAATAATGTTTGTGCTCTGCATCAGAGCTTTCTTGTACCTTTTGCTATATATGGCCCAATGAGTTATTAATATGTATGCATTTTTTTTCTATGAATAAATGGTTTGATATTCTTGAAATGGTTCTATAGTGCTGTTTGCTTCTTTGCTTCTCCCATCCCCATTATTACCATCATTTTGACAGAACTCCAGTAGCCAAGCTTATGAAGCTGTAGTTGAATATGGCTGAAAAATATTAGAGGACCGACAAGAAGCTGTACTCCTTTATCTAACAGATTCATTGAGTTCTGCAGAAAATATAGCTGTCTACATCAGCAACGCTACTGTGACTTTGTAGACAAGAAACCAAAACAATGAGTGTGCCTTTTGAAAACAGCACATTTAATATGGAAAGAACATTGTACTGATATGGAAGCTGTGCAGTGATGATTACAGATCGAACCCTTTAATCAGACTGTCACGGCATATTGCTAGAGAATATGGTACTGTAGGTGATGCTTTAGATAAGCTGCACCAGGTTTCTTTGCTCTTGAGGACTAGATTTAAATCCAGCTGAAAACCAGAATGTCATCGACTGACCGTGTCCTGAAGGGCGTAACAGTTCTGCAATCTGTTCAGACTGCATGAGCAAGCTGTTTCCTGCATATCAGAAACCATGACGCACTGATGCTAAATCAGCCATCAAGGCATGGGGATCTGGAGCAGGAGAGATATATCAGTGTCTAATTGGCACCGTGGCAGTATCTGCCCACCTGGCTGGGGTCAAGGGGGGTGATGCTTCTGACCTTGGGTGTTGCATTCTCTTTCGTCAAGGGCTGCAACTCCTTAGCTGCACATAGCAGTTCATACAACCTGACAAGCACGGAGATGCAGCTACTGCCATTTCTCTCTCATTTCAACTTTCAGATTCTGGAAGACCTGGATGAGCAAATTTACTGCATCCATTTACAAGAGGAAGCACTTCAAAGGAGATTAAACGGTATGTCACCGCAAATATGCCAACACGTTCTTGGAACGCGAATAGCTCATTGGGTGTGAGGGAACACTGAGAAAGTCAATTAGTTGGCATTAATGAATGACATCATTTTACTAAAGCATTAAAGACTCTTCTGCCTGTTTTATTCCCCAACTTTGTAATATAACGTTTTTAAAAATAAAATTGCTGTTATGTGTAAGAAGAAAACTCAGTATTGTAGTAGTACACCATTTTGTACTGTTTTATTGAACAACCAGATATGTGCCACATTGCATTATATACAAATTGAACAATAGTAAACAATGTAATATAAATGACATTGTGACCAAGCCCGAGCCCTGGTTATATTTCTCTTTTAAGATTACATATTTATTTTTTTATTTTACTGTATTAATTATTTTGGTTTTAATCCAACTTGCCATCTTTTAAAAAAAAAAAAAAAAAAAAAAGAGCTGCTACTGTAAATGCTGCTGTTCAATCTGCATTTGAGTTATGTGTTCTCACGGATACTTTACCCATTTTTATTTCATAAAACATGAAGCAATATAAAATAATACAATTTGTCTTCGTTGATGTATCGGTGGTTTTGGAAAACGATGTATTGATGGTAAAAAAGGAGGCACTGTCCCAGTCCTAATAATATAACACTTAATAATTTCACTGTCAGTGCATTTCCAATACCATACACACATGTGCTTCACAGTTTTACAGTAACTGGGCTCAGTCCCATGCTACAGTTTGAGAAACTGGCACATACACATACACAGTGTCGGGACATTCCGAAAAATCGGACAGTTCAGAGTGCCACAATAACCTGGTGTTTATATTACATGTTCACAGGCATGTCTGCAATACAGCTTTTGATCTGCCAGTATCTGCAGGCTAGTAGCCTTTATGCACTTACGGTGCTCTCTGTGTGACGATCCGATAAATTTAGTGCTGCTCTGCAAATGATCGCTTCCAGTTACTCAGAATGATGTGAAGCTCATGCTTCGTACCTGTGTGAAATACTTAATTCCAAACTAATTCATTTTATTAAAGGCACAGATCCAAATTGTGTCCAGTTCAACATGCGCAGGCATTTGGAAAAATAGGACATTCAAATAATAACTGCATCAACATAATCAGAATGCTTAACAATAAATTACTTCTCGTGAGTAGAAAGTGTATTTATTTCTATTCATACAAATTTTCACAGCAACAATACTGTTCATTCCATATTGTATAGATCCAGGTTCTGCACTGTACCCAATATAAGCTGCCATGGGGGGATGTTTACTATAATGGAAATAATTAATACATATTTTATTATCAAAAAGCCAGTCAGACTCTGCTTGCCATGTTCTGTAGATTGCCCAGCACTACCCAAACCATGCCAGAGTCCAGCCTTTGCACAGTTTAGAATCGCAACATGGGGATACGGCAGGACGCAACACAAATTCTCTTGAGTTTGCACATTACCTTCCATTTTTTTTTATTGTTCATCAAAACTGGGCCCAGTGTGGTTAGTCGTAGAAGCACAAGTGCTAGAAATGCTTGTTTTATAAGGATTAGTAAAGCATGCTGAATCCTTGACTCTTTTCAGAGAATGAATTACATGATCTAATAGTGAAGTAAGAAAGAAAAAAAAAAAAAAACATAAACCTTCCTTTTGAAAGTATGGTCCTCCTCCAGAAAAGGAACTGACATTTTCAGATGCCAAAAACATTGTTACCTTGTTTTGATACATGCTTCGTAAACGAAGGATATTCTGATAAATATTTAACCGAGAGGGAACTTAATGTTCTGTGAACTTGAATACAGAGAGAGAGAGAGAGAGAGAGAGAGAGAGAGACACGAGCCTTTTAGCAGGCTAGCTTCATACCGTAGCGTTTGATACCCCGGCATCTTCCTTGCATCTAAAAAATCATAGCATTTGAAGTATTTGGACACTAGCCAAACACACTTTTTAATATCAAGTCAAGCGAGCAACCAAGTGTGCAGATGTAAGTAAATAAAAAGACGAGTTTGTATTTAAAATGGGGAGGTAAGCAAGATTTCCCAGTTGATAAGAAAAGGAGATTGCTTTACTATTTGTAGGCTACACCTATTCTCTATAGGAGTTCTGTTTGGTAGATTTGCGTTTTATACCAAACAACAGAAGATTGGCTTGCTGCAATGCTTTGAAGGCCTGATGCAGTAATTGTAATCTCTTCTTTATCAGCTGGCCGTGTTTGATCTTTCTTTGCCACTGAGTTTTCTTTTCCCTGCATTTGAAAACATCACGATATGCTGTAAGGTGTGCTCAGCGTGCTTTGGCCTCTTTTGGCATCTCTGCTAGATTGTTGTGTTTGTCTACAGTTTAGCATGGCATGATGGGTGGTGCTGTTGTCTGCTTCTCTATTAACTGGACTGACATGAGTAGTGATATAACACTGCTGGAATAGTGGAGTGTTCAAAACACATACTGGCCTAGTCCCCGTTCGAATCGTGTGAATATCAATCTGATGCTGATGGAAACATACAGGACAGATTTCAAATTGTTTTCATCTCCATCCCAGTTGCACAATAGAAGCCAGGCATATGGTACATTTTGAATACGATGCAGCCTGAAGAGAATAGCCTCTGAGTCAATATTTTGGCAAATGAAAGTGACAGAAATGTTTTGTAAGAATACAATATATAAGTAACATGTCAGGCTTTTACATCTGTTTAACATTTCTGCACTGCATACTGTAACTAGAATAGAGTATGGTGAAAAATCGGTGCCTTTGTGTACAGTGCACACCTGCCTCTCATGCTAAAACAACACCAATAACATTACTGGCTTAATATCCTCTTCAGCTTCCAAGATGCATAACAGACTTTAACTTTGATCAGTAGACACTTCTTTCAGCACATTGTCCCTCTGTGCAGCTGCCCTGTTGCCAGAGTATAAATCGAAATTACACCTCTGTTCAAGTTCCAGCTACTCCTCCAGGTTCTCCAGGGATCGTGCTTCATGCTGCTGGTGAAGGTGCACACTTGCATTGGTTGAGACTACTCAGTAATACA